>NC_054377.1:67353791-67603791 GCF_017654675.1 Xenopus laevis
TTCTCATCACCCTGCCATACAGATGTTCTTTGTGCAAATTGTGCTGAATTGTAGAACGATGTACAGATACACCATCTGCAGCAAGATGTTCTTGCAGGTCTTTGGAGGTGATCTTTGGGTTGTCTGAAATCATTCTCACAGTCCTCCGTATATGCGGCCTGCCAAACCTGGGTTTTACAACAACTGTGCCTGTGGCCTTCCATTTACTGTTTACATTCCTTACAGTTAAAACTGACAGTTTAAACCTCTGAGATAGCTTTTTGTAGCCTTCCCCTAAACCATGATACTGAACAATCTTTGTTTTCAGATCTTTTGAGAGTTGCTTTGAGGATCCCATGCTGTCATGCCATATTCTTGTAAGGGCATGTTAGTAAAATTCAAGGAGTACTGTACTAATTTATTGCTAAATATTCCTATTATATGTGTTTTTGACAATGTTGAATTGTTTGTCAGTAACGGTTACATTAACATTGATGTATGTAGATATTGCTCCAAAGCACAGAAAAGCAAATACCTGCTCTTACAGACAAACAGGTGGCTCTTCCCACAAGGTCAGGGTAGTAGTGACCAAGGCTTGCTGAACAGAATATATCCAAGTCATGGGGAAATCTGCATACACATAATTGTATTCTCTTTCAGACACATAGGGGTTTGTTAGACATATTTTACCACAGACAGGCCTTTCAATTTTAGAAAAACTGAGAAATTTTCTGAACTCACTCTGTTTTCCTGCATTAGATCAACAGGCTTGTTGGAGACTGACATCTTTAAAAATAAATGCAAATACAGTAGAACCCCAATTTTATGTTTTTCAGGGAACTAGGAAAAAAATATGTAAAATCTGGGAAAATGTAAAATCAGATAAATTTGTTAAAGCAACTTTTTATTCAAGTACTGAAAGGATATAATCACAGGAGTCAGTTTTACTTTGAAATACAATATTTATCATGTCAATAACAAGGGGTTAAGCATTGCAACATTCATTTTACATTATGGGGGGCATGTGCAAGACCTCTCTGTCAGTTACATGCACAACCTAAACCAGTAAATTATTGGTGCATGAGTGTATGAGGGGCAGACTAATAGGAATTGACTATATACAGACAGAACCATAGCAAAATATAAATATGGTTAGTATGTTAAACCTCTTTATTTCACTAATATTAATATTCACAGAGGAAAAACAGCAATTTTTGGGAACATCATGACAACATTTTTAAGTAAAATTTGGGAAAACATTACTTAAAATCAGGGAAATGCACCCATTGAAATGCTTTATATATTGGTGGAACCACAAATAAAAAAATGTAAAATGTGGGAAAACTTAAAATCAGGGTACTTAAAATTTTCAGGTTTCACTGTAATTGAGTGCAGAAAAATGTGTGAGTTTAGGAAATCACTTGTTATTTTCTACAGTCAAAATATCTGTGGTTTGCTTTAATACATATGCCCCATAGACTAAAAAAATAAATAACATTTTCATATGCTATCTTGTTACATTTCATACAGAAGAATAGAAAACAAAGAGAAAGAATTTATTTTCTGCTGATTAATATGGCTCTTTTATTCTAGACCCATTAATGTACAATAGTGCAGTTTAAAGACTTTTAAGCCCTCCAATTTTGAAGATCAGGACTTGTTCTAACACTCAGGGGCAGATTTACATAGAGGGTTAATTAACCCTCGATATTTGACTGCCGAATGTAAATCATTCGACTTCGAATATCGAAGTGGAAGGATTTAGCGCTATTCCTACAATCGAACGATCTAAGGAATAATCATTCGATCAAACGATTAAATCCTCCGAATCGAACGATTCGAAGGATTTCAATCCATCGATCGAATGATTTTCCTTCGATCAGAAAATTGTTAGGAAGCCTTCCCCATAGGCTAACATTGGCCTCGGCAGGTTTTAGGTGGCGAAGTAGGGGGTCGAAGTATTTTTTAAAGAGACAGTGCTTCGACTATCGAATGGTCGAATAGTCGAACGATTTTTAGTTCGAATCGTTCGATTGGAAGTCGTAGTCGAAGGTCGAAGTAGCCTATTCGATGGTCCAAGTAGCCATATTCGAAGTATTTTTTCTTCTATTCCTTCACTCGAGCTAAGTAAATGGCCCCTCATTGTCAACATGAGATTTGAATTATAGTGACTTTGCTTACAGCACTTCTGTAGTTCCAAGAATATAATATTTCTACATGGTTAATTTAATATGATGTAAAGAAATTTTATATATGCCATTGCCAGGAAATTATCCAAATTCTATCAGCTGAAATTCTTTTTATTCTGTGCCATTTTTAAAAAGTATGCATGAATGAGCAATAGCCTTAACACAAATGTTATCTATATTTTAAACCCACTAGAAAGTTTTAGATGCAGTTTAATTGACAGCAGTTAAAACTGTATTTATAAGTCACTTGAAAAAGCCAACTACATTTCTTCTTCAGAGTAAAAATACACTGGCCCTCAATCCCGAATACTATTTTTTCCTTTCCTAATAAAATCAGGCCTATTTATAAAGCTGTGTTAAATTCAGCTCTATGATGAATGCTATGTAAAAAATGGTGTTTATCATTTCCACTATATACACAACTTATTACAACATATTACATTGCAACCTTATTTTTATGTCTGAATTCGGAAATTCTGACTCTCTTTCTCTCTCTGTCAAAGATACAAGACTGGGTTACCAACCTCATCTTTTATTTTTTGTTACCCCACAAAACTAGGTTATGGAAAAGGGTAGAAGAGTCTAGATATAACTTCCTTGACAGATTTAGTACTGACAGACCTTGTTTACAACAACGCCTGTTCACTGACCTTTAATCAGAATCAAATCAAAATGAACTTTAACTTGTGTAATGAATTTTGAAAAATTGCATTATTTGTTTTAATATAAGAAAGGACAACTCACAATCATACCATACATAGCATAGGTGAATAGCATTTTGAATTCAATCAAAAGAGTAAAACAGAATAAAAATGGTTATAATTGTTAAAAATGTACAACATGTGATTTAATGGTTTTCCTCAAAGTCAAATTATATTTACATTTATGAAAAGTTGAAAAATCACTTTTATGTTTTTCCAGTGCCTTTGGCCTTTATTAGGGGCAGATTTACTAAGGTTCTAGTAAATTTTCGAAGTACAAAAAGTTTGAATTTTTTGGATAGTTCGACAATTGAATAGAATGCCACTGACACATTTACTTAGCTCGAGTGAAGGATTAGAATAAAAAATACTTTGAATTTCGAAGTATTTTTTTGGCTACTTTGACCATCGAATGGGCTACTTTGACCTTCGACTACGGCTTAGACTCAAACGATTCGAACTAAAAATCGTTCGACTATTCGACCATTCGACCATTCGATAGTCGAAGTACTGTCTCTTTAAAAAAAACTTCAACCACCTACTTTGCCACCTAAAACCTACCGAGCACCAATGTTAGCCTATGGGGAAGGTCCCCATAGGCTTTCTATGCAATTTGGGATCTAAGGAAAATCGTTCGATCGATGGATTAAAATCCTTTGAAACGTTCGATTCGAAGGATTTAATCGAACGATTTTTCCTTTGATCGTTCTATCGAAGGAATTGCGCTAAATCCTTAGACTTCGATATTCAAAGTCGGAGGATTTAACTTCGAGGGTCGAATATCGAGGGTTAATGAATTAACCCTCGATATTCGACCAATAGTAAATGTGCCCCCATGACTTCGAATTTACTTCGACTTTGATTCAAAGTAAAAATCGTTCGAATACTGTCTCTTTAGAAAAAATTCGACTTCAATACTTTGCCAAATTAAACCTGCCGAATTGCTATGTTAGCCTATGGGGACCTTCTACAAACTTTTACACATCGAATAAAAAACATTCGATTGTATGCTAAAATCGCTTGATCGAACGATTTTTATTAGATCGTAGGATTGCCAAATTCGGTGAAAAAACTTCGAATTCGATATTCGAATTAGAAGTTTTTCAATTCGATGGTCAAATTTCAACGTTTTTTGTACTTCGAAATTCGGCCATTGATAAATCTGCCTCTATCAGTTTTTAATGTTACTTTGTCCTATTTACTAATGCATTTTTTTTTTTAATTTCACTTTTGGATTTCTCACCAAAATTATTCATCAGATCTAAGATGGCAAGAACCATTGTAACCTATGTAACCCTTAATCCAAAAAAAATATTTACTAGCAGATCAGAAGTACTATCATCTTTTTCGGTAAAATGTTGTAAATGCTTTAAAAGCTTTGAAGAAGGGACATCAGATAGCAGAAAGCGTGTCTTATAATATTTATTTATCAGTGGCCATTTAAGGTAAACCATTTATGATCCTCGTGTTTTGTTTTCACCTATTCTAAAAAAGGTGTTTACTTTCCTCAAATTTACAAAAAAGGAGAATTATAATAAAGGGGAAAAAATTCCAATAGCAATTTGTGATAAATCTGTCAGATAATAATCAAAGGTACTTTCTAACTTTCATTTGGTATTATTATAATTATTTATTATATAATGTATTTTTGCCCATCACATTTAGTTCTACACATTTTGTATTTGTCCTAGGAGAATCATAAAAGTTCCACAAAAAATATGAAGGAGAAGACGATGTTCTTGAATAAGATAAGCACTATTTTTCACTCACCTCAATCTACACCCCTCTGGTGTGAAACAGCTGGCTCTTGATTTTCATTGCCATATGGCTTGGTATTTGAACTTGTGATGTTCTACACATTTTGAGGAATAAATTATGTTTCCTCTCAAATATATGTGTTACAGTGGGTTTTAGAGTGTACAGAATATGTTCTACACAGTACAAGTATGTAAGTTAATAAAATAAATATTACTCATAGATTTTATTATATGTACATTTTGTTGGTGTTCCTTTTGTTTTTTTTAAATGTAGTATTCTGTAAAATTTGCTCTATTGAAACATCGGGAAATGTAAAAAAAGTTGCAAAGAGCAAACAATTTGCACAAATAACAATAAAAATTAGCATTTTGCAATGTAATATTCTTCCTTAAACTATTATTGCATTGATAACTTTTCTTATGAAAAATATTCGAATTTCAAGCTATTTTTTGTTTACTTCGAGTAGAGAATAGTCCAAATTCGATTTGAATTTGAAAAAAATGTAAAAATTTGAATATCGAAATGTATCATGGGCTGTCTCTTTAAAAATTCAACTTAGACCATTTGCATCTAAAACCTGCCAAATTGCCCTATAGGGGACTTCCTAGAACCTATTTGGAGTCAATTGGTGGACTTTGAAAAATCAAAGTTTTTTTGGGGAAAAACTGAATCGAATTAATTCGATTTGTGTGATTCTAATTCAACCGAATATGGACCTATTTGATCAAAAATGGACCTATTCAACCAAAAAAACTTCAACTTCATTTCGGTTGGTCTTTTTGAATTCGAATTCCAAAGTTTTTTCAATTAGAAATTCAACCATTGATAAATATGCCCCTAAATGTGCATTGCAAATTTTAATTATGCACTGCCCTCTTTTAAGAAGTGATTGAAGGTGTCTAAGGGGCATATTTATCAAGGGTTGAATTTAGAGTTTATGGGAGTTTATAAAAAATCCCATCAACTTGAAATTTGAAACAAAAAAACGACCAATCGAAATTTATTTTAAAAAAATCAAATTTGGGTGAATTGGATCAACCCGCAAACTCAAATCAAATTCAAATTTATTTGATAAGTCCACCAAATGATTCTAGGAGGTCCCCCCATAGGCATAGGTTTTACATGGCAAATAGTAATTCTTAAAGGGACAGTACAAATTCTAATTCACACAAAGGAAAACATGTTTGCACAAAGGCATAACTCTTTGCATTGCAAATATTTTTTCCATTACCGACTTTTATTACATTCCCCCCATTGACTTTAATCCTTGTGTTAAATAAATGCATAATGCAGCAACACTGTCTTTAAATATGCTTCATAGTTATATTTTGGGGGCTTACCAATTAGAAGCAACAATATTGGTGTTCCTGGGCCATGAGAATCTTATTATAATATGTTTTTATTAAATTCAGAAAATGAAATGGAAAAGTTGGAAATAATTTTTGAAATGATTGAGCAGCAAACATATTTTGTGTCAGCTCCCCTGTGGGGCTTAGGTGCTTAACTACTTGATTGCAAGGTTTACGTATCACTAGCCTTGAGACATTATGTAGTTGCACACATTTCACATATTTGTGGGTGGGAAAGAAGTTACTTACAGTGAAGTTTGTTGAGGAACAAGATCAAATTAGCATTTATTTTGTTCAGTAGGAAAAGTAGCAGTAGGTGAAACTTATATTTGCTGCTCTGTAATGAGATTGGCAAAAATAAAGGTGCATTTTATTGAATATTGTAAAATCTTAAGGTAAGCTGTTATCAGGAGCATCAACCTCTTCTTACTATTTGCCCCATGATGGTTATCATTAGTGATGTGCGAATCTGTTCCATTAGCTGAAACACTTGCAAAACTACAGAAAAATTCAATAACTTTTTTGTGCAATTTTTTTTTCATTGCACAATGATTTTCATAGTAAACTTAATTAGAGCCCATGGGCGTTTTTCATGGCACCTTTTTCTGCTTTTGGGATACCAATCAATAATTTTTTTCTTTACTTTCAAGTCTTGTTGACTGTGTTGAGCAAACCTGGATTTAAAATGGAACAGCACCACTTGTCCTTTGAAGAATAAAAATGCCTTTATTGCATAACCAAGAGATCTTTGAAGAATAAAAATTCCTTTATTGCATAACCAAGAGATCTGTGTGCTGAAATCCCAATTGCTCCAATTTCATTGCTTAATGTGGAAGGAGAGGGTAGAATAATATGACGTGCAACATGTTTGTCTACTGCACGTTTTTTTTTCCGTTGCATGCCATGCATGCATGTGGCAAATTTCACAAAAACCTTTTGCTTGCATTTATTTTTTCTTTAATGTACTATTCAGTAGCCTTAGTTCAATGAATATTTTTCTTTAATTAGTTTTCATAGGAAGAATTACACTTTAGAATACTTGCATGCGCTGACTTTTCTGATGCTTTTTTAAGAGAAGGCTTCAGTGTAATCTATTGCATAATCCTACTCACATTTTCCCTCTCCCCTTCTGTGTGCTAAATATCTGTTACCCCACTGGTTTCCTTCCATCTGTAATAGAAATATTTTATCACATCAGTTAATATATTCTTTTTAACTCGGTGAGCATTTGATAAGATGTCAACTGTTAAAAGATTATCATTTAAAAATATCTTTGACCAGACTTCAATATATAGACTTTAATGTAATGAGTACAATTATTGTTATCATGCTGTTTTAATATCTAAAGTATTGTAGCTTTGTATGCATTAGCATTATAGATACTGCAGTGTAAGACCTGCTGTTTCCTTTTAGACATTCACTACTCAGGATTATCATAAGAGCACTATTGCACTCATTAATTCTTAAAGAGGAACTGAACACTGTTTCTGAAATATACTTTACACCAACATGTTATCAAGAAGTCGGTGCCTCTTATTCTGTTTATTACCTGTAACGGTTGTCACCCTAAATCTAGAACCGATGCCAAGCACCCTGGTCTCGGCTCGTGTTTCTGCCTATAGCAGCTGCCTTTGGCCTCGGAAGGAGCCCTCAGCTACTCAGATAGTCTTTGGGCAGAAGGTCGTAGTAAAGGCATTAGGCAATAGAGTACTCAGAACAGGCCGGGTCGGGGCAGGCAGAGAATAAACGTAGTCTGGCAGGCAAGGGTCAAACCAGGAAGTCAATCAGAGGGGTTAAGCAAAATCAAAGTCGGTAATCAGGCAAGGGTCAGGATTCAGAAGTCAGGATCATCAAATAGCCAGGCAGGGGTCACAACAGGAATCAAACAGGTTCAAACAGAATAGTACAAAGCTCAAATAGCACCATGAACAAACTCCTATAACGGGCAAGGTCAAGTAAGCAAAATAGGCTATTTATACTTTTTAAATTTCACGGCAATTGCACGCTGGCGTCATTACACCAGCGAGCCTGTGCATTTAAAAACCAAAGAGGCACGCGCGCGCACTAAGAGTCCAGCCCTGGTGTGAGAGAAGGATAGGCGTCCCCGGGTAAGTCCTCACATAACCCTTGTCTGGGCATGATTGATAACTGTGCACAGCTAAGCCAAAGGGCAGTTGTTGACTGACGTTGCCTGCTTTGGATTCCGATTTATCCAACAGCACTTCATTCTCTTACTGTACACTGCCCTGTTTCCATGTCAGGTGCATTAATGTAATGAATGGGCATAATATACTACTTATCTCCACAACTCCAGCAAATAACTCTTGCATATTAAAGCATATAATCTTAAAGGGATTCTGTCATCAGAAAATATGTTTTTTTTCAAAACGCACCAGTTAATAGTGCTACACCAGCAGACTTCTGAACTGAAATCCATGTCTCAAAAGAGCAAACAGATTTTTTTATATTCAATTTTGAAATCTGACATGGGGCTAGACATTTTGTCAATTTCCCAGCTGCCCCTGGTCATGTGACTTGTGCCTGCACTTTAGGAGAGAAATGCTTTCTGGCAGGCTGCTGTTTTTCCCTTCTCAACGTAACTGAATGTGTCTCAGTGGGACATGGGTTTTTACTATTGAGTGTTGTTCTTAGATCTACCAGGCAGCTGTTATCTTGTGTTAGGGAGCTGTTATCTAGTTACCTTCCCATTGTTCTTTTGTTTGGCTACTGGGGGGAGGGGTGATATCACTCCAACTTGCAGTACAGTAGTAAAGAGTGATTGAAGTTTATCAGAGCACAAGTCACATGACTTGGGGCAGCTTGGAAATTGACAATATGTCTAGCCCCATGTCCGATTTCAAAATTGAATATAAAAAAATCTGTTTGATCTTTTGAGAAATGGATTTCAGTGCAGAATTCTGCTGGAGCAGCCCTATTAACTGATTCATTAAAAAAAAAATACCCATGACAGTATCCCTTTAAAGCAACATTGGTCCTCACAATCTTTATCCAGGGTCAGTGATCCAATTGATGCCATAGAACATCGAATGAGAATGGCATCTCTCTAAATCTGTCTCTTTGTTCATATAATTGGAGTTAGAAGCAATCGAAAAACAAAATAGTACTATGTACTAGTACCATGTGCTCTCTCTTCATTTTGATGTGTACAGTGTGATATTTGGAAGCTAAAATGTGCACAGCTGTCTCTGTTTGTTGAACAAAAGTAAGATGACTAACGGTACCCTGGTAATGGGTAATAGGAGTGAGATTTAAATTGGGCCCTGGCATTTTAAGTACACAGAGGCCCAAACCGCACCTACAAGCTCAATAAATAGTGATTGTATATGTCATCTTACAGTAGCCCTTCTAGCATTTGCTAGAATCCACAGATTGCCTATCTGGGCTTGCCTGGGAAGCATTATTCTGATTGGTGAATACTCTTTCATGAATAATTATATTTGGGCCACATAGTCTAAAGCAATGATCCCCAACCAGTGGCTTGCGAGTAACATTTTGCTCACCAACCCATTAGATGTTGTTCCAAGTGACCTCAAAGCAGGTGTTTTTTTTTAATTCCTGGCTTGAAGTCAAGTTTTTTTTTTTGCATAAAAACATGTACTGCCAAACAGACCCTCCTGTAGGCTGACACACATAGGGGCTACCAATTTCCAATCCCAGGTCATATTCAGCCCCCCAAGGTAGTTTTTGCATTCTTATGTTGCTTTTTTTTACATTTTAATGTGGTTCACTGACTCTAGAGAGTCAGGATCCGTTTTTTAGACCCCCTTTTAATCAGGATAAACAAAAACCACATTTAAGACGATATACTGAAAATAAAAAAAAAATACTTAGAATTCTTATCATATAGCCCAAGGCTAAGAATTGGTAGAACAAGTCAGTGCAATTAAAATGTCTGGAGTTCATATAAATGTGTTGGTTGGGAAAGGAAAAATGGTTTTGATAAGTAATTTTAAATATGCACCATCTCACTGTAATTATTTGACCCATAAACCCATAACTCATCTTCAACTTGTGCTTCTCATAATTTTTCTTTTAATCGTTATTACTATTTTAAACCCTTGATTGTGCAAAATTGTGCTATATAATTACCTGTAACTGCTGGATAGCACATCACAGACCAGCCTGTGTTATACTTTTGGCTGTGGGTTTTTAGTAGAATTATTATTTATTATCAAACACATGACTTACATAGCACAGCTGGCTGTAATAAAAGAAAAAAATCAGGGCAAGGGTGTACTAGGGGTAAGGGAGAATACAAGAAACTGAATGGGATACAAGGGAAATTAATGCTGTTTAGTATTTTTATAGGTTTTGTAAAGAATATTATCAGAACAACTGTAATAGGCCTGATTTGTGGGCATAATGAATTTCCGCAAGGAATTGTATCATGATTGTAACTTTTTTTTAATACATATGAAAAGGAAACTGCATTTTAAAGATCAAGTCAAGTTTGATCATAATTTAATTTTAATAATTCAAGATTTTTCAAATCATTTATTTTTTCTTTGTACTAATAAAACAAAAACCTTGTACTTGATCCAAGTTACGATATAATTAAGCCTATTAAAACGATCCTATTTTTTATATAGATGTATTTGTTATATATCATTTTTAGCAGACTGTATGGAGATCCAAATCATGGAAAGATCCCTTATTCAGAAAACTCCAAGGTCCGAGCATTCTGGATAACAGGCCCCATATTCCCCCTGCAAGAGGTTTCTGCAAGATTAAGGGCACTCCTGCCATGAGGCAATGTGATAACACAAAAGCTAAAGCTGAAAATGTGGCTCTCCTAGTAAAGAAACTGATATTGTACTTTCTACACTAGGGATGCAGGCTCCCCTGGACTCCTTCAGTGCTATTAAAGCAAAGCCGTCTCAGGCAGCTTTGGTGTCAGAATTGCCCCTGATTAAGGAAAACAACTTCCCCCAGACAAACCTTAAATGATCCTTCTATCCTGTCATAGGGAAAGAAATGCAGGAAAAATAAAATAAATAGCCAAAACACATAATTGCATTGGTGAATATGTTCTTGGGTTATGATTGAGGGTATACATCCCCTTCATGCATGTATTCTTTTGTGCTATTTGAAACTCCTCAGCACAATTGTGTGTGTGCTCATAAGTATATGAGGATGTGTGTTCATGTTGATACAAAGGGAATGATGAAAAGGCAAAACAAAAAATAAGGCTGAAAAATACAGTATACATTTCTTAGTCAGTATTTTATTCCATTAACCTCTTATACAAAAATGGAAGCATAATGATAGATCCAAATGAATTATATAGTGCAAGGGCTTAGTAAGCACCAATTCCCTTTATATCTTATTAGGTTTAGCTTTCTTTTACATGCAGCATGCATAGCTACTCCGTGCAAATAAAGATTCCATTTTTTTGAAACTATAATCTAATTGATAATATCTCATGATTAATGTTTGTATTTTAAACACATTGAATGTGCATGAATAAATGAATAAATGCATTATTGAAAAAAATGTACCAAAATGCTACACTGATTCCTACTGAAACTTGCTATGTTAGGACAAACAAAGACTGTCTGAATAGTGAATACATATTTAATATTTTTTTAGGAAATTATTTAGATCGTGTGTACTGATGTGTGAAATTCAGTTTGAAATGTGTGATTTTTCCATAAAACTAATCTGCATGGGGAAAAATAGCTAGAAAGGTACAGTAGCAGATGTAGTAGCACATATCAAGCCTGTTCTCAGACAAATTTGATCTGTTATCATGAAATAACATCAGACTCGTACAGTTAAAACATTTGACAGTCTCATTCAAACAATTCTTTAATGTTCTGATTTTGTTTCAAACCATAACTTTTCTATATTAAAAATGAATTCATATTGCCAGCAAGATGAGTTAGTTTAGCAAAAAATTCCTTCTTAACTAAATCAATCTTGGGTACTGTTGTTATTAAGACTCTTGCTCGAATGGAATGCTATAGTTTGTCATTGCTTAACTGTTTTTTGTGCATTTGTGAGTAATAGTTTTGTTGATTAACTGTTTATATCATCCTCCTGTTTTAGTTTCATTAAGTATACAAAGTGGTACATGAATCCCTTGCAATATAATATATATGCACAAATATACATGCATTAGAAAGATTATACTGGGGGCGCATGCGCAACATGACTAAGTGAGGACGCTTGTCTCCGCCACTCCGCAGTCAGAGGCCGCAAATCCTCGAATAAAAGCTCCACAGAGCAAGTAAACGATCGGGGACTCCTGTAACTATAGCGCAGCACTATGGGGAAGAAGAAATCTCAAGAGCCAACAGGGACTTTAACGCCGTACCTGCACAAATCCGCTGTCTCCCACAAGCATCGGAAGATCCAAGATGGCGACGCGGACTCGGATTCGGAGCGTGTCACTCCCCAGAAAGCGCCTAAGTGCTCGCAAAAGCTAGCGGCATTGCAGCCCAAGGTAACATCTGCCGAGGGGCTCCGCAGGGCACGGGAAGGAGGTGAGGATCCGGACGATAGATCCACCTCAGCTTCCAGCTCCCCCACCGGCCAGCCTGTATGGGCGCCCACGCAGCATAACCACATGGGGCTCGAAAAGGTGCGTAGGGTTGGGGAGGACACTGTAAGTCAAGATTCAGCCTCTAGTTCTCCGTTGGGGGCCCACTCACTCCTGTTAGCCCAAAATAACCGAGGCTCCACAGATAGGCCGTTCCAGCCCAAAGATGGCGGCCTAGAACTTGACCATGCTGTAGGCCCCTCTCCTCCCTCTCGCCCACACAGCCCGAACAACTGGATGGAACAGTCTTCCGACAGGGAGGAAACTGCTCATTCGTCCAGGCCAGTTACGGCAGAAATTTTAGCGCATCAGCTTTCAGCTTTACATAATTCACTGACTGCGGTTATAGCAGGGGCAGTTAAAGACGCAGTACATGAGTTTAAGACGGAGCTGCATTCACTGGGTCAGCGTGTGGACAAATTGGAGACTATTTCAGACAATTTGATTGTGAGACATAACACCTTGGAAGATGATCAGCTTACTTTGCAGGAAGAGTTGACGAATCTTAAATCACATTGCGAAGATTTAGAAAACAGAAACCGTAGACAAAATCTACGTATCAGAGGTGCTCCTGAAAGCATTCCACCAAAGGATATTCGGCAATATCTCAGAGCTCTGTTTTCTACGCTTTGCCCAGACTTGCCAGTGGAAGCCTGGAGATTCGATAGGGCACACAGAGCGTTGGGTCCTAAGAAACCTGGTCAGTCGGCCCCGAGAGACATTGTAGTCTGCTGTCACTACTTTGAGAGCAAGGAGAAAGTCCTTCAGGAAACGCGGAACTCATCACATATTGAGTTTCAAGGGGCAAAAATACAAATCTACAATGACTTATCCCCTATCACATTGGCTAGAAGGAGGGACTTTAGACCTGTCACGCAGCATCTGCGAGCACATAATACTCCTTACCGATGGGGGTTTCCCTTCAAACTAATTGTCTCTCTTAAGGGACATCAACACACCCTCTCTGATTTACGAAAAAGCCACAAGTTCCTCTCTAATCTTGGCCTGCCAGCCTTGCCGATATCAGAGGACGTCGCAGTCACACGACCATCTAGAATGGCTCCGGAATGGGAAATGTCCAGTTCTTCCAAGGCCCGTCCGCCAGTTACTCCACCGCCAAGATCGGGCTCACCTACCTGAAAAGGCTTGCAGACACGGTAACACTGATCTTGCGGGTTGATACAAGGAAGTTCAGGATTCGATTTAAAGTTTTTTCTGGAATCTATTATGCCTTGACTGTGGGGGGGCGGCTTCCTTTACTGGTGGTTTCTTTGTCTATCTGCCTAAGACGCTCTCCTCGACAATGGTATTCGGATGAGGCTTACCCATAGTGTCCCCCGTTACCAGGCTCGGGTAACACAAATGTTTGTACATATTTTGAGTTTCATAATGTTGACTATTATTTTTGACGTATTTTTTTCTAAGTTTTTTTTTCTCAACCCCACTTCGTTGCCCCGGGTGGTTTTCAGGGCAGGATGATACGGAAACCTTGTTGGCACTATTTGTTTTCTGGTTGGTGCATCGATATTTTTGGAAATGTGCTTTTCAACCTGATTCAAGCCTTAACCTCAGGAAACTTCTGCAGCTGTGCTAGGAGGCAAGACGGATCTTATCTTGGCCTACTGAAGTTAGCTAAAAGTTTTGATGGGGGGTTGACTATGCTTAATGTTCACTTGTTTACTGATGTTACTATGCAAGGTATACTTATGCCAACGTACGAGCCCATTAGCGAAGCACTCTTTCTCAAAGCCTCGTAATGGTCCGGTTATTTTCTCTAAATGTTAAGGGACTAAATAGTCCCAGAAAACGAACTTTGGCTCTGAAGGAAGTACGGAGATTTAAGGCAGATGTGGCGTTCCTTCAAGAAACGCATTTTAAAGCATCTGACAATAATAGGCTCAATTCCTCGCAATACACTAAGACCTATCAGGCGTCTGGTCCTCACAAAAAAGCAGGTGTTATTACTCTGATACACAAAGATTGTCCTTTGACAATAACAAAACAAATAGCTGATCCTTCTGGCCATTATTTGCTTCTGCAGGGCTCTTACGTTGGCACACCGATAACTCTAATTAATGTCTATGTTCCCAATAACAAACAACTTCACACTGTACGCAAAATTCTGTCCTTAGCAGATAAATACTCTTCCACTATTTTGATAATAGGGGGGGACTTTAATTTGGTGTTTTCGGAAACGGTGGACAGAGATTCGTGCCCGTCACGTACGTCCCAGGTTCCACAGAAAGCCAAACAGTTTCGAGCAGTTCTTAGATCACACGCTTTGTTTGATCCATGGCGTATCAATAATCCTAGGGACCGCAGATACACTTTTTATTCCTCTCCTCATCAGACCTTAATGAGACTGGACTATTTTTTCGTTTCACAAAATTGCCTGAAATATCACACTATCGCCTCTATTCAGGCTATCTCTTGGTCGGACCATGCCCCCATTACTTTGATTATTTCGATCCCTCCAATGATTCCAAAACAGACTCACTGGAGGCTGAACGAGACACTCCTCAACGACCCCACCACCAGGGAAGTCATAGGGAAACACTTGACAGAATATTTCAATCAGAATAAGGGATCTATTAACTCCGTGGCCTTGATTTGGGAAGCCCATAAGGCTGTTATTAGAGGCCACATTATCTCAATTTCTGCCGCTAAAAAACGTAACCAACAACAGGAAACTCATAATTTAGAATCCAAATTATATCAGTTAGAGTCTCAAAATCAACAGAACCCAGATCCTGCGAAGGTCGGGGAAATTCAACGTTTACGTTCCTCTTTAAAACATATTGCTATGCGGGCAGCGGAGAAAACACTCATTTGGACTAGAAGGAGATATTACCAAATGGGGAACAAGGCCCACACTTTATTAGCGAACCAATTAAAGCGGCGATCTAGGCAATCCCAAATTTTGACAATCCACTCTGGGAATGGGGAAGCCCTCCACAACCCGGTTCAAATCTCGCAAGCCTTCCATTCTTATTATTCCAAATTATATAATTTATTCCCGGAGACGGCTCATTCATCTAGCGCCAAATCACAACATTTAGCCCAATTTTTGGATGGCTGTCATTTACCCAAATTGCCAGATGAGGAATTAGAGGGCCTAAATAGGGACATTACAAAGGAGGAAGTTCTCAATGTGCTGAAAGCCCTACCTCTCCACAAGTCTCCAGGACCTGACGGGTTTACTAATACTTATTATAAAACTTTCAAGGCAACCCTTGCACCTATTTTGGCGGAATTGTTTAATATTTTCTTACAGGGGATAGAGCAAATACCCAATTCTATGCTTTCATCGTATATAACGGTCCTTCCCAAGGAAGGTAAAGATCTATCGCAATGTGGGAACTACAGACCCATAGCACTTTTGAATAGTGACTTGAAAATTTTCACTAAATTGCTTGCCCAACGATTAGCCCCACTTTTGCCCAGATTGATCAACCCTGACCAAGTAGGTTTTGTTATGGGAAGACAAGCCGGTGATAACACCCGCAGGGTGATAGATCTTATTGATATTATTCAATCTCGAGGCACTCCGTCTGTAGTTTTGAGTTTGGATGCGGAGAAAGCCTTCGATAGGTTAGATTGGACCTATATGACTCAGTTGCTCCAGTCACTGGGATTTCGTGGGCCTTTCCTCCAAGCTGTCAGGTCGCTTTACACGACCCCGTCGGCTTATCTAAAATTGAACGGGGATGTTGGTGTGCCTATACATATTAGGAACGGTACCAGACAGGGTTGCCCACTTTCCCCCCTGCTCTATGCTCTCAGTATCGAGCCGTTGGCTGCCAAAATAAGGGAACACCCGGATATCACGGGAATTTTAGTGGGCAATGTGGATTATAAAGTTTCGCTCTTTGCTGACGATGTCCTGCTCACTCTTAGCAATCCCTCTATCTCCTTACCTAACTTACACCATCTATTACAAACTTACAGTCAGGTGGCGGGATATAAAATTAACTGGGCTAAATCGGAAGCTCTTATGTTCCACATAGGAGGGTCTGCAAAGCGGGCACTACAGGACACTTTCCATTATAAATGGCAAACATCCCATATAAATTACCTGGGGGTCAAATTGACACCACACTACCATCAGTTATATCGGGCAAATTTTATACCTTTAGTGGCTCGCTTATCGACGGATATGCAGGAATGGGGATCCTATGGTACCTCGTGGTTTGGACGCATAGCGGCGGTTAAAATGACTGTACTCCCGAAGTTATTATATCTGTTTGAGACCATCCCAGTCCATATTCCCTGCTCTCAATTAGGTCATATCCAAAAACTGATTTTCAAATACATATGGGGTACCACTAAATCTAGGATTCCACGCTCAGTTCTCTTAGCGGGGAGGAGTCAGGGAGGTCTTGCTGTCCCGGACGTAGGACGTTATTATCAGGCTTCCCACCTACGCCAGACTTTAGCGTGGCTACAGCCGCAAGCGCCAACTCGGTGGGCACAATTAGAGGCTACTTGGTTATTTCCTTACCATATCAGTAATTTGCTATTGATAAATCATCCCAAAACACAACTCCCAGTTTCAGCCCCTAAGCCTATGAAACTTACCCTCTCTATATGGAAGCTATGCCAAAGAAAATATCGAATTAGTACTTACCCATCAGCTTTGATATTGCTCTTCGGCAATCCAGAATTCCAGCCGGGTTTAGGGAATTCATACCAGCTAGACTGGGCAGCTTATGCATTTCGTAGAATCAGCGATTTTATTGACCCACTGAGAAAACGGCTATATACATATGATGACATTGCGCAAAAATGTGAGTGGAGTACTGGAAAAAGGCTGGAATATCTTCAGGTTATGCATTATATTACAACGTTGTATGGACAGCAGACCCAGATACTGTTATCTCCATTTGAGAGGATTTTAGGAAGCAGCTTTCCATATAAAGGCCTTATATCCCAATTATATAACTTGTTAAATGCTTTACCAGATGCGCCATTTCCTACACATGCCTATATGCGATATTGGGAAGACGCATGGGGTAAGGAATTGACCCAACCTCAGTGGGGTAGAATATGGGAGAATGCACGTAGAATGACAGTATGTACCTTACAGAAAGAGAGTGTATACAAATCTATGATGAAATGGTACCTCACACCGGATAGGCTTTCCTACATGTTTCCGCATAGTAGCCCTTTATGCTGGAGGGGTTGTCAGCTTAGAGGTACATTGTCCCATGTTCTATGGGATTGCCCGAAACTGACTCCGTTTTGGAAGGAAATTGTTGATTTAATAACAGCGGTCTTAAAAACCTCCCTGAATATTGAGATTCCCCATTTACTATTAGCCCTCCCTATTACTGGAATTAAGAACGCTGCCCAAAAGTGGGTAAACCAGGTAGCGACGGTAGCGCGATTGGCCATCACTTCCAAATGGAAGTCCCTAGAAACTCCATCAATTCGGGAGATTACATACAGGCTTGAGAGCAATAGGAGATTCGAAGAAATGACTGCCCGAGTAAGTAATACACTACCATTGCACGACAAAATTTGGGGTGACTGGGTCTACTATGTCACGACCAACAAAGCGGACTCCCTAGATTGTTGAGAGAGGTTATGCTTAAAACATATATGTTACAGTGGTGGGTCACGTGTCTCACCTTTCTCATGCATATTTAATGCCAAATTGTGGGGGTCTTTTCTTTTAAATTTTTCTGTCAATTCCTTTTTTTTTTCGCTTGTTTTATTGCATATGATTCTTCCTTTGACGGACTTGTTTTATGTGAACAATGTACTGGCTAATGTTGTGCAATTTTACGCATGCATGGACACCTGGTATGGTTGGAAAGGTCTGTATTTTTCTTTGTTTTATTTTTTCTTTTGGAAATCAATAAAAACTAAGTTACAAAAAAAAAAAAGAAAGATTATACTACAGGCATGGCATCTGTGATCCGAAAACCCCTTATCCATCTCCCATAGATTCCATTTTATCCAAATAAATCAAATGTTTAAAAATTATTTCCTTTTTCTCTGTAATAATACAACAGTACCTTGTACTTGATCCTAACTAAGATATAATTAATACCGCATTGGAAGTAAAGCCAGCCTATTGGGTTTACTTAGGGGGTTATTTATCAAAATCTGAATTTATCTCATTACTTTCTGAAATTTACGCTCAGGTTATTTCCCCTTATGTAACAATAAATTTTCCCGAAAAAGTCCAGTGCAGGAAAAAACTTGGAAAAATGGTGAAAATCGTAAGAAAATTCTAATCGTACAAATTTTGGGGATTTTTCTGGATTTTTGCCCGAAAACCAGCGCAGATCAGGATATCTTCGGAAATTCTCCCATTGACTTATATACAACCTCGGCAACCTCTGACTTTTTCTATCCTCTGGATAGTTTTTGGCATTCGGACTTTAACCCTCTTAATATTTACATGATTTTTTATTAGGCTTAAGGTATGAAGATTCAAATTAAGGAAAGATTAATTATTCGGAAAATCCCAGGCCCGGGCATTCTGGATAACAGGTTTCTTTAGATGTTGTCAGCAAATCCCTGTATCATTAACATGACAATATCTTCCAACTAATACTAGTAATACTAACATAATATATTGTGCTTTATTTGCAAAAAAGTGTCTTAATTGCTAATATACTGTAATTTACTTTAGTTGTTTTGGATACAATGTGGTTGAAACAATAATAAAAATGGTTTTGGTCACATTTAAAAAGCAGCTAATTAATTTATTGAGTGATTGCAGTTGTTCACTTTGCTCTAAGAGGAAATAAAGTCAAATGTTGTAGCACACACTGCCTAGAGAATTGTTGCAAACATACATGTATTAGAGCATTTGAACCCCTGCAGCAATTTAAATCACATTTTACTTGTTATTTGTCCTCGGGCTGAGCAGAAATGAATCACCAGCTTAGCTGTAACATGTAAGCAGGGCTATGTACAGAGTGTGCACATGACAAGAATGCTTAGTGATCTTGTTTGGAGAAAACAAAAAAAATACAGTTGTCTTTCTTCCAAAATGAAGCAACAATAAAATACTTTGCATTCAAATCATCTAGTATTTAAGAATAATGATTTACAAAAGGTTGATTGGATCTACCAGTAGACTTTTAGTTGGTGATCAGTAGATCTCAAGACACTGTCATCAAACAGCTTGTCTATATCACCCTCCTGTTTTATTCTTTTCATAAAATATATATTAAGAAATTTTTGTTTCTTAAATATAGCAATATAGATTTTCTCATCAATCAATATAATATTTAAGTAATATTTCCATGGAACAGAATGCTAACAGTGATATTATGGATGTAGATCATAATGGGACAGCATCACTAAAAGTAGACCCTGCATTAGTAAAGTATGGGCATTCATGATTTACAACAATGCTAAGCTGGTCATAGTTGGTATTACTTGTGTGTATGCTGATGGACAATAAATTGATCATAAGTTATCTAAATATACTATGTATGAACAGCCACAAGATGCAGGATTTTCTGATAAGTGAAAAAATATTTGCAATTATTGCTTAAAATAAAAAAAACTTGAAAAAGCAAAAAGTATCCCTTTTTAGATTGTATTCTTTTTGTATTACATCTATTGTAACAGTGATAGAATTTTTTGTTTGTCATAATGAATGAGAGACAGAATTTTTAAGGTATTTTATCTTACAAAACTTGCTTGGTCTGGGTAAAATGTATTTAAAATGTATTTAATCTGTTGGTTATCTTTTTTTTCTTGAATATCAACAATAATTAGAAGAATATGGGCCTGTAACTTGCACAAAGTTAGAGATCTTTATCTTGTTTCATAATTACTGTTATATGAGCTTCTTTAGCTTGGGGATAAAATTCTGTAATGGGGCTTATTGAGATAAAATAAGTAACCATATGTGGTCAAAGCCAAATAGGCTTTGTAATATAGAGAATTTAAGCCATCAGGACAAGGTTTTCATTTCCTGGAATAGATTGCATAGTATCTGTAATTTCTTTTGTAGTTAAAAGAGAATCAATGAACCCTGATTGCTCAGGAGAAATAGGTTTGAGCTTGGCTTTGTAAATGAAGACTGCTATTTCCATTTGGCAGACCTGAGTATTATTACCTATATAACGATCAGTAAAACTGCTGAAAACACTCAGAAATTTGGGACGTTATATATTGTAGATTTTGGTTTATATAATTGTATCAAACTAATGTTCAGATATTGCAGATACAGATTGGTGCAGATTTTGGTTTGTATGTTTGTATCAGACTGTTGTTAAATCAGAAAATGAAGCTTTGGAAGGAGAAACTCAGTCTAAAGATCTAGAGGGAAATCTAAAGGAATTTAAGGCTAAAGTTTCCCCTTTACATCCACTGATGGAAGAATTTTGAAAAGTCTCCAGTTTTGAATAAAAGGTTTAAGCTTTTGTATCCAGTGGAACACAGAGAAGCTGAGCAGTGGGAATCACCCCCACAGGTGGATGTGGTGGTCACCTGTTTTTCTAAAAGGACTGAAATTTCAATAGAGGAGGCTATGGTCCAAATTAATTTGGTGGAGGCAGCACAACGTAAACCTACAGAGGCTTTTATCTTGGTTTCTAGAGCCCTCAGAACTTGGATTACCAGTTGGAAGAGGATGTGGAGTGGAATGTTCCAAGACAGAATTCTCTCCAAAATATTAAGTTAGCATCAGATTTTCTGTGTGATACCTCAATTTGAAACATATGACTGGCAAGGATAATGGAACTGTCTACTTCTGCACATAGGACAATTTGGGTAAAATCTTGTTACGTCCAAAAAATATTTATGCAATATGGAGTTTAAGACTGGCCATCTCTTTGGAAAATATTTAGATGAGCTCATTGAAAAAACAATCTGATGATAAAGGAAGAATTTGCCTAATTAGAGAAGGTTGCTTTTTTTCAGAGATGGAGGAGGTCTCCCCCTAGACATGGGAAAGAAGTAGAAATAGATCCCAAAATAAAGGGTCAAGTAGATTCAGGTCCTCTAAGAGAAGCTTGGAGTATAAAATCTCTATGGGTAACGGGTCATATCCCTTTTAATCCTCAGATGCATGACTCCAGGTTAGGAGTACGGGAAAGGTTACTTTTTTTGCAGCAGTGGACAAAAGTGATTCAAGATCCGTAGTTACTTCAAGTAGTATGGGAAAGCCTAATGATTGTGAGCTTACCAAGCCCACACTTCCTTACTACCCCTCAAAAAATGTGCTTTTCCAGTTGCTATCCAGGAATTTTTTTAAAAAAAAGTTTGGGAGAATATTCCTGTAGATGAAGCAGGGTCAGGATTATATTCCATTAATTTGTTAAAATACATAGGGTATTTAAACACCTTTATAAGAAAGACAAAAGAAAGACTTTTCATATGGATTTGGTAAAATACGTGATCAATATGCAGGATCATGGGAACTACATGGCTATAATAGATTTCCAGGATGGTTACTTGAATGTACCAATTTTTCAACTGCATCAGAAATTCTTGAGAATAGCGGTTTGCATTCTAGGAGAAGCATGGCACCTTCAGTTCACAGCCTTGCCTCTTCATATTTCATGTGCGCCACAAGTTTTTACAAAGGCAGCAGTGGCAGCTGTCTAAGAAGCATTTCCATTGTGCTGTACCTGGACAATTGGTGGCTTCCACAGATAAATATAATGCCATTAAAAAGAAATGCCAATCATCCCACGTTTCACACTGGCTGGCATACATCTTTCCTCCTTTTCCAATTATAGACGTGTGCGTTAAAGAAGGTGAGGGAAGATCAAGAGTCATTGGGGGTCATTTATAAACACTGGGCAAATTTGCCCATGGGCAGTAACCCATGGCAACCAATTAAATTGCTGCATTCAGTGTTCTTCTTGCAGCTGGCTTTAAAAAAGTAATCACTGATTGGTTACTATAGGTAACTGCCCGTGGGCAAATTTGCCCAGAGTTGATAAATGAGCCCCATTGTGATACTACTATTTTGGCCCCAGAGGGAATGGTTTTCCTAGCTCATGCAAATGAGTCATGGAGTTTTGGATCCTCCTGCAGGTCAAATTTCTTTACATGGATCTGGAGTAAATTCACTTAACGGCTTGGAACTTGACAGGCCATACTGAGTCAGTATGGGCTTTCAGAAAAAGTGATACTTTATTAACTTCTAGGAAAACTTATACAAACAAAGCCTGTGCAGCAGGTCTTTGAAAAATGGAGTGTTGAAAATAAGGTGGCTTCTTCGTCTCCTGTACAAAATATTCTAGACTTCTTACAACAAGGATTTGATAAATGACTGAAACCTGGAACAATAAGGGCACATGTTTCAGAGATTTCAGCTTTCACTTGTATTGCATTTTCATCTGATCATGGTGACGTGCTTTATGAGAGCCCATGGAAAATGTGACCATCTACATCCTATAAGCATCCTGTGACTGCCTGGGATTCGAATGTGGTACTGATAGGGTAATGTGAAACACCCTTTGAGCCGATTGAAGGTTCAGATATCAAAATGATGTCAATAAAAGTAACTTTTATTTTAGCAATTATCTCTGCTAGAACGGTTGAGGAATTGGGGGCTCTCTGTCAATGAGCCTTATCTATTTTTTTTCTGAAGAATAGGGTGCTGTTGAGAATTGTTCTATATTCAAAAATTTCCTTAAGTTCCAACATTAATATTGCCTTACTTTTTTCCCAATCCAGTGGACAAGGAGGAATTAATTCTCTGTATGTGTCAAGAGCCTTGAAGAGTTATTTACATAAGTTCAAATTATTTAGAGAATCTGAGTCTGCTTATCTCTTTCTTGGGTCAGACTATAGGAAAAAGGCTTTCATGTTAACTATTGCTAGATTTTGAGTTTTGAGATGCTATTCAATTATTCTATAGATTAGCAGGACATTTGCCGCCAGTTTCAGTAAAAGCACTGACTACATTGCGAGCAAATCTGCAAGGCAGCTACCTGGAGCAGTCTACATATATTTTCTAAACATAATAGACTTGACATCTGGGCTTCACAAGAAGCAGAATTAGGCAGAAAGAAACTTCAGTCTGTGATGTCTGTGTCACGTTTGGCACCCTAAATCCAGAACCAGTGCTAGGCTCCCTGGTGTCGGCTCTTGCTTCTGCCTTTAACAGCCGCCTTTCACCTCAGGAGGAGCCCTCAGCTATTTGGATGCCGCCAGGTCTTACTAAGAGAGGAGCAAAGCAAAAGGTTCTGGACAAGCAAAGGGGCACGATTGTTTCACCATGGGTACTGGAATGGAAGACAACACAGCATGGAAGCAGGCAGGCCAGGCTAGCACAAGCAGAATACAAGAATAGTCAGACAGGCCGGGTCAGTGCAGGCAGAATATAAGGAATGGCCAGACAGGCCAGGTTCAGAATTGGAGAGCGTAGAATAGTCAGCAGGCAGGCAAGGGTCAGATTAGAGTGTTCAGAATAATCGGCAAACAGGCAATGGTCAGGATACAGAGTTCAGAATAGTTAGGCAAACAGGCAAGGGTCAAAACCAGTATAACAGCAGGATCCACAAAGAATATTCTCCCAGGAACTAACTAAGTAGACCTAACAACGGGCACTATGCTACATACAAAAATCCCTTAAATACCGTTTTGAATTTCACGGCAAGCGTAAAACCCGTAGGAGACACCGCCATTGAAGGGAGATGATGTATGCAGCAGGCGTCTGGAGGAGCGCTGGGCTTCCATGCTGGCCAGAGGATAAGCCACTAGACCACAAGGGTACTTATCATTACAGTCTGGAAATTACCTCCCTGTGTTGCAGAATTACTTTCTAAATCTCATGTTCTGCTGCTACAAAGGAAAATCGAAATGTGTTCATACCATTAATTAGTTTTCTTTGGAGTAGCATTATTTCCCATTTTTTTAAATAAATTGTTGTCTAGCATTATTTTGGTGTTACTTTTTTATGACAATAATTTGTGGGAGATGGGAGGCTAATTTTTGCCTAATTATTCATTTGGAGATGTGTATAACTGTCCTGTCTTTAAAGGGGCGGAATTACACTCATGATGTGTAGTGATCGGCGAAATTCACGAAACGGCGAAAAATTCGCGAAACGTCGTCGGCATCTCGTTTTTGACACCGGCGCCCGTTTTTTGACGCCGCGAATTTTCGCGGACGTTTCACGAATTTATTCGCTGGCGGCGAAATGCGCAAATTCGCCGCGAATTCGCGCCTGGCGAATAAATTCGCCTATCACTAATGATGTGCTGTTGCTTGAATACAAAAGAAATAGAAAATTATCATAAGAAAAAATTTCAATTTTAGGGCTCTCTCTTTAGGGTTCTTGTAATTGCTGACCACTCTTTTCCTTACAGGAACTGTTCCAGCACCCTTGAAAAGGGATACTAAAGATCGTGATGTATCATATTAACCTGTAGGAATTCTAGGTTAAACTCACAAATCACTGTGAGAAAGGGATATAAACATTTACTTTAAGATGTGATCAAGTGTTAGAGATGCTTTTAATATTTCATATATTTCACATATAAGCCTATGATTAAGGGAGTTGCTCCCGAAACGCGTCAGGCGATGTTAGTCTGTGACCTGTTGCAATAAACCACCTTTTTCTTTTTAATCGGAGTGCAGCCTTACCAATTTTTTTGCAAATGATTTTAATATTTCAAATTGTTTCTATAAAACAAATATATTAATTTCATGTTCTAAAAAACATGAATAAATAATAATTAATACAACTACATTCTTTAATTATGCTAATAGTAGTGATTTATTGATGAAATTCAAATAAGTAGTATTCTACTCACAGCTCAGTAGGGGCAACAAATTGACATTCAAATAGTGGAGAAGCCAGAGGCATATAATAGGCATAGGTACTCATTGGGAGTAGCAGGGACCTTTTGTTTCATTGTTTGCTTCTGATGGTTCCTGAGAAAAAATGACTGATCTTGCATATAAAAGGAACACAAGTAAAAACTAGAAAGCTGTGAACAGGGAAATACAAGAAAGTTAGCTTTATGGGATTAATGATAACTATTTTTTCACTTTTCATCTTTTAAAATAAAGACATGTCTCCTGAATACATAGGACTTTCAATGTGTTTGTGTGCAATACCCCAAATCATAAATTAGATTACAAAATTCTTAGCTTTATTTCCCTGTTAAATCAATATTTCAGTATCTGTACATCATGCAACTAAGTACAAAGTAGAATCTATAAATGGTGTAAGGTAAAAAAGGTCATTGTCAACAAGTCAAAAAAGTGCTAATATCTAATGGCAGAGAACCCCCCCACCGATGGCCTAATCAATTTCAAATTCCTTTTGATATGTTTTAAATTCTCTGACTGTGCTGTGCTTAACCATTTCTGTGTATTTTAATATCAGCATAGTTTTTAACATTTTAAAAATCAGTATGTCTTTGATTGACCTCTAAAAATGTATAAAGCTGCAGAGTATTTGACAATGTAAGGACGACTACAACTATTGTACACAGCTCAGGGTAAAGGAACAGATAGAACATAAATGAAAGAACAACAGAACATTGATCAAGCCTTTATCACAGCAGGAGGACTGAAATCCACTCAAGCTAGTCATGTCTGCCATTAAACTCCTGTAATAGCTTGGAATGAAGGCAACTATTTAAGTCTTCTTAGCAACTATGAGAAAAGGAAGACACAGAGGCAAGAACTTCAGAGCTCAAAGGTTCGGAAATCTCACAACAGCTATAGATTAGTGTTATTACAGTACCTCTGTCTAAATGTCAAGTTAATAGTGTTGTTTACATTTAGTACGAGTCACAAAAGGTTCTTGAAAGGATTGTTGCCTTGTCAGTAGATTTGTAATGCAGCCACAAGGTTTGTCTGTTATAAATCTGTTACAAATAGCAACTCTTTTATGATTAAAAGCACATTAGCTTTTAAGTCTGAACCTTTTTAACTTCAGGTGAACATCTTTATTATTTAAATGTTCTTTTTAGCACATGAATTAGAATGTATGCTAAAAAGGGAATATGATAGTAATATAAACATTGTATTCCCACAAATACTAATTAAATTCACTCTGTATCTAATGGGGGTTTCATATTATACTGATCAATCAGTATGTACTCAAGTGATGTCATGTTGGACTTGTTGTAGTCTATGGCCAGTATCAGTGCCAAGAACCTATTTTCTTTCTTATCTATTTTTTCTTTTTCTTTTTTATCTTTTTTTCTATTCTTTTCTTTTTAAATTTCAATAAGCCACTTTTCTCTACAGTAGTGATATGCCATTCGGACTTTTACAGCTTCAAATGCTGCAATTGTGTGCAAAATTTATTGAGATGAAAAAATAGGGTTATGACATACATGAATTTAGACTGTTGGGTCATATTCATATTTGATTATGAATACATAATTGATCTGCAAAATATCATGAGTATATAGATATGGTTATACTGTATATGCTTACTGAGAAAACCGAGTAAGATATTGTAACCTTGTGTTATCTTACTGTTATGGCATTAGCAATGCAGGGAATTTGACTTGGCAAGGTATTAGAGCATCAAGCATGAAAGCTAGGATAAAACGGACACAATGTTTATATTTGGGGATATTTTTCAAAGCTCCTCAAATATTTTTTTGGGGTGACTGTGACATGAATTTGGACATATACAGTAGCCTCTACCTGCCCCCTTTCTATTGAATCAGTGGAGTGTGATGCTGTCAGACCACATTCATTATTTGCACCGGCTGTGTTTTTGCAAAAGATTCTGCTTCTGGTACTGAAAGGCCTCTATGTGAAATGAAAACAGTGATAAAGGCAGTGTGGTCAGTATGGTGCATATCAAGCATGTGGTAAGCTAAAAGTACTGCATAAAAATAATGTGTAACATTACAAGTTGATAAAATATACGGGGGTAAAACTAGTGGTACCCTAACTACATAGAGAAAGGTATAAAAGACTACATAGATATAAGGTATCATAGACAAAAGTGATAAAATCAAAAAAACATTTGTTTCTGGCCAGGTCTACATAAAAGGTTGAGTTATTGTGAGTCTTGACCAGACTGTTAACAGTTAACTGCTCCTATGTCACATGTTTAGAGCCAAATCATAGAGCGACTCATCATAGAGATGAAATTGGAATGAAAATTCTCAATTATGTTTGCACATCAGATAAATCAATCTTGCCCAGCTTTTTAAATATAAACATGCACAGGGCTAATTCATTCTCTGTGTGGATCATTTAGTGCTAGGTTTATAAGCCACTGTTTATAACCCTCTGTTCATTTTGATTTGTACAGCTAATAATTATAGATATGTGTTATTAATTAAAACAATAAACAGAATGTATTCCAACACAAAGCCTAATACAGGGGGCTCTTACATATTACACTTCAAGATGTTTTACCCATACAGCCCAAATCAAAATGCAGAGAAAGAATTTATAGTTCTCAATATTGTAATAGTTCTTTTACACCAGTCCATAACAATGTGACCGTAAAAGTTTAATTAGTATATACCCCCAACCAGTCATAAGGTGAAAGTCATTTATAGAACTCAATTATCTCCTACAGATTATACTGAATGCTGTATTGCAAGAAACCACAATCAGCCAATATGCATTCAAGATGCAGTCCTCTAGTTTTTCATCTGCTGCTGTAATTATTCTTTTAAGCTATCACATCTGCTAGTCTAGAAACAGATGGTTAGCACCATTTATCTATTATAATAGAATCAAGATCTAGAATGTTCACATCTCTACTGTCTTACATGTGGAATAGCTAAAACTATTAGCAACACATGGCAATATAGAGTATTATAATGCAATCATGTTAAATGGGATTTATCCAAATATTTCCACCAGAAAAGCCTTGCAGAGGATGCAATATGACCTCAGATACCACACATCTTCCAATATGATGCAACAGAGTAAATTTATCCAGCTCAATTTGGAAGAGCTTTGTTAACTTTCTCACTATAATATCCCATGCTCTTTTATCCCTGCCCTGTATCTTTTTGTATTCTCTTTTAAAGACTGTCTCAATGTTTTTTGGACAAGGCAAATCTTGTACCATTACACATAATTCTCTGTATATTTTATAATGCATCAAAGTCAGTAGAAGGTTTTTTGCTGTAACTCAGAAGTATATCAAAGAAATCTGAGATTTGCTTAATATTGCAAATAAATATAAACACGTAATACTAGATCTGACGTTCTCTCACATTTCTTCTTTTATGTTCTTGTAAAGTAAAAAGAAACTCAGACCTGTAACTAATATTGCCAGGATTACTTTTGAGATTAGCATGTGGCTCTAATGCAATGAAAATTTGTTGGCAAAAAAAACCAAGGTTTTTTTCTTTACCAACTGTGTTTAAAGCAACATGTTAAGTGAATTTGTGTGAGATCTCTAGGTTACAATGCAATCAGAAACAACGAAAATTCTAATACTTGTCATGCCATGTTGTTAAACCCATTTATTGTCAGCATGCCAGTTACACTTAGAGGGAGACCTTTATTATTTAAAGGTCAAAGTGAAAATTCAAATTGAAAAAATTAAAATTTCAAGCTAATTTTTGTGTACTTCAACCAGGGAATAGTCCGAATTCAATTTGAATTTGAAAACAATTACAAAATGTGAATTTTGAAATTTATCATGTTCTGTCTCTTTAAAAATTCTACTTCGACCATTCACCATCTAAAAGCTGCTGAATTGCTGTTTTAGCCTGTGAGGGACCTCTTAGAACCTATTTGGAGTCAATTGGTGGACTTTGAAAAATCAAAGTTTTTCGGGGGAAAAGACTTTTAATTGAATTTGACCCTTGATAAATCTGTCCCTTAGTGTAATGTAATTAACATGAAATAATAATCAGTTTTGTATTGCTACCTATAGTACATGACTGCTTTCAGATTTTAATTTGAATGCAATCAGTTCTTCTTCATTCTGTCATTATCACTTACTATCAGGGATGCATTTTTGATAATTATAATTGAGTATTACTTGCTTAACTAATTATAATTGAGTATTAACAACCTCTGGTTGTTTGTTTAGATTTTATGTGTAATTTCTTTCCCATATTCTGGGCACAATCCCAAATGTGTGTCACCAAATTTTTCTCTTGATGTCTTTTGATAAATGGGAAGAAAAGTAATACCACCTTTAGCTTAGTAAGTTTCTTGAGTTTTCAAATGAATAAAGCCTTTATTCATGGATAGGTATATCGTCTTCTTAGGGGCACATTTACAAAGGGTTGAATTTCGAAGTTAAAAAACTTCGGAATTCAACCATCGAATTTGATACTTTGGTAGTCGAAGTATACTTTCGACCGAAAACAAGCGTTTTGGATCGAAGTAAAAATTGTTTGATCGATCGATTAAATCTTTCGATTCGAACGATTTTTTAAAAAAAATACTTTGACTTCTAAAAACTTAGCCAAATACTGGCTATAGGTTCTAGGAGGTCCCCATGGGCTAACATAGAAATTCGGCAGGTTTAAGTGTCGAAGTTTTTTTTTATTCAAAGTTTTTTCAATTCAAATCGAATTTTGGCCTATTCGATGGTCAAAGTACACAAACATTACTTCGAAATTCGAAGTTTTTCAATAAGAAAATTCACTTCAAATTCACTTCGACCCTTAGTAAATGGGCCCCTTAGTGTAGTTGTTTAGAAAAACATTCACTAATGGTCACCAAATTGTTTTCAATATATTATTGTTTTATGTATAAACAGTTAAGTTTTTTTTATAGAAAGTAGATAATGGCTCTTAAATGGGGGATTCATACATAGTTTTGGATTCTCTGTTGAAGATGTATGGCCCAACAGTATTAACACAATGGTGCTGCTGAATGTAGTTTTGGAAGTCTCTGGGGTGTTTACTCAATATTTTTTTTAATTTGTTTTTAATGTTGTTAATCATATAAAGCCTGAGATTTTTGACAATTTCAGTTCCCATTGGTAAATGGTTTTAAATGCCAGTGCAAGATTTGGGCTGGAGGTAGAAGTAGAGACAGTGATGAAGACAATTTCCATATCTAATTCTTATTTCATTCCCTTAGGGGGTTATTTATCAAAGTACGAATTTATCTCAATATTTTCTTCTACAAACTCTGATCGAATCTGCTCTGTTTTTTTATGCTTATTTATTATAAAATTTTTCCAAACATTTGATTTGCGGAAAAAAATAACATTTTCACTATTTTTTCGATTTTTTTTATCCGATTTTCGCGATTTTTTCAGAATTTTCACCCGAAAACTTTGGGCTATTGCACAAAACTTAGCACACATCAAAAAATCACTTTTCACATTGACTTATATGCAACCTCGACTGAGATGCTGTATTTTCAGATTTGAACTTTTCCATCTTCAGGGTTTAATAAATAACCCCCTTAGTGTGGCATTAATTGTATGGTGTTTTAGTCCCTTTGCCTGAATATAACAGGGTTTGTATTACATTGATCCACCAACAGTAACACCAACAATAACACCAACAAATAAAGAAATGACTATATAATCTACTATTGCTCTGCACTGGTAAAACTAATGTGTTTGCTTCAGAAACACTACAATTGTTTATATAAATAAGCTGAATGGGGGCAGCCATTCAAATGAGAAAAGGCAAAGCAAAGCATACCACATCTCTATAAAACATGGCAGAGGCAGTGTGATGGCTTGGGCGTGCATGTACTGCTGAGAAGTTTTGTAGCGTATACAGCAATGTCATTGGTCAGATAGATAAATTGGATACTCAGCATTAGAGAAAACAGATTGGAGCTCAGCTAGTAACGTAACTGGGGGGGGGAAGCAATGCACTGCTGGGTAGTTCTCATGTAAACTGAATGGTACAATCTCAATATACAGGGGATCAGGGGACATATAACCCACCACAGGGGTGGTCTGATTTGTTTGAAAATTGCTCACTAATGAATAAAAAGAAAAGTGCAAAAAAACAGGCACAGTTAATTAGGATTATACACACAACAGGATATTTTTATTCTTCTATATTATTTTTTCTAGATCTGTATAGCACAAATGCCTATAGCAGAATATTCAATATTACGGAGCTGGTATTCCAATACATTCCTCAATGAAACCAATCTCTGTCATAAAAAAGCTTGTTTAGTCTTGTTTTTATTCTGAAAACAACTTGTCAACATCTGTTCCAAGTTGAGCAGCACCAGGTAGAAATACTGTTGACTAATTCAAACATGAAACAAATTACATTTATACACATAAATATCTGTATTATTTTGTACAAAAAAGTTATATGTCCCATTAAAAGCCTTATGTTTCTGGGTTACTGTAATTTTGCAGAATCCTAAAAAGCTTATTATATAAAGCAGGTGCCAATAAAATATGTTTTCATGGTAGTCAAAGTATTAGCAAATAAAAAGTATAATTTTCCTAAACCACTTTTTCAATTTGCACAATAAACTATACTAGTTTTGTATACAAGTATTATTCAAGTATTTTTTTTCTTAAAAGACAAGGTGCAAACTATATTTCACAGGGCAGGGTCCAAGGTTAGGGTCCAAGCACTGGCCCTGGGCACAAGGTTAGAGATTAGATTAGAGAGGTTAGTATTTACTACCAGCAGTCTCTATCTTTTTTTTTTTTTAAATCACACCAACAAAAATGTAACTGTGGAAAAAATGTCAGTATAACTAATTAAAACATTACAAAAAATACACAAAACTAATATTTCCATGAAGACATTTAAGATGACTTCTCAGTCAGGTGATAAAATTCTTCAGTTTTATAATAAATCCTTTGTTGGGGTGTGGACAAACTATCCTTTTAATGACGACTACAGTGGCCACAATTAATAAGAAGCCAAGGTGGACACTTTAGATGATACAATTTTTTTGGTATCTCTCTCCCTTTATGTTCTAGTAAGGCAGTCACATATGCTCTTTTTTTAAAAGTAAATAGTGGTTTCTCTGTGCAAATTTTTCCAAATAACGATTTTGTTTTATCAGCTTATAATAAACTTTATAATACAGACAAAGGTGGTGACACAATGGATATCCTTTTTCATTTCCTTTATGTATTGTCCCTTGTAATATCCTAGCTCTAAGGGGCTAATTTATCAAAGGTCTAATGTTAGAGGTATTTTTTTTCTCACTTCAAATGAACTCAAATGACCTTAAAACTCAAATCATATCTTATTTAAGAAAAAACTGGAACAAATATTACCGACTCGAAAACTTGAGTCGGAATTGACTCAGGAAGGCTATTAACATCTTCAAATGGTTACTGGACCTCTGCTATTGACTTCTACATGAACTTAAAAAGGTGGCAAATTGTTGAATTTGAGCTTTGGTGTTGTTTTAGGTGGCAAATAGTGGAATTTGGACTGTTCCCAGGGTCAAGGTATGATAAATATCGAATTCGAATATCGAGTTTGGACTATTCCCAACTCAAATTTGTGAGTTTTGACCAAAAATCCAACTCAAATTCAAATTTAAAACTCGAACCTTAATAAATCTGCCCCTTAAAATTCAGATACCTACTTTTTTAGCAAATCCAACTCTGGTTTACCATATCCCCTCCATAGAAAGTTCTTAATAAAATCATCTGCTTGTTTGTTAAATAATGCATCAGAAGATGTTCTCTTGGCTTTATGAAGACATCTTAATAAAATGGCTCATAGTAGCTAATATGAAAACAAGATGCTGGAAAACAATTTTTAAAGAATTTTTACTTATAGGTAGGAGGGTGATAGCAGCTGTCTAAAATTAGACAGAAAGTATAAATATAAAGCTAGGAGCAAAATAGAGCCAATCAAGCATTTTAGTGAGTAAGTAGCCATCTGTTGCAAAGACCTACAAAGAAAAATATTTTTATTGAAATTCACATATTTTGCTTTAAATAATTCTTGGCCAGAGGGAAGACAGTGTCTTCTTTAGATCCAAAATATCTAACAAATAAAAATGTTATTGTTCTGTATTCATATATTCTATACTTCTATTTAAGTATGTTTCTCAGACTTACATTGTATAAAAGTAGAATTAGTTATTTATTTGGAAAAAGAATGGACGAAAATTTAATTAAAAAGTGGCCCAGATGGACTTCAATTAAAACTATGTCTGGTAGAAGCAAATTAAACAATAGAAATCAATCTGAGCAGCCATTTTGTGTGTATAAGTGTATTCTTTATTATAGTGACCTGAGGTCATGGAGGTCCTTTCAAAGATTATGTAGAGTTGTTGAATTTTCAGATGGCCTTGAACATATACAGGGAACATTTATTTATTTTGACTTTAGGTTCATGTATTTGATCACTTAAAAAAGAAAATAAAACCTCTGCAGATTTGGTAGACCATGAAATGAAAAACAAAGATAGAAATACATAACTTAAGACTTTCTCCTTTGATACTGTATGTTGGATTATAAAATTGCCTCAAGCAAGTTCACCCATAAACTCTCCATTAATAAAATGGCTTACATAGTAACTAGAAAACTTTTTTAAGAATAAAGCATATTATTTTTTACAACCCAAGCACAGAAAATCTCTCTCTCTTTCTCTCTCTCTCTCTTTCTATCCATGACTCAAGACTGTAAAGATATGCAACATATTCTTTCTATAACATGACAAAGTTCAGCATTCTGGTTAAATTGCTCATACATGTAGTTAAGTGATAAGCAATTCCATAAATTCCTCTTTGCTACTTCAAAATATATTTGATACTTTTTAATGCCAAGAACTACTTAAAAACTAGGAAGCGGGCAAGTCAATGGTTCTTAGGTACTTCCATTTTTTCTTATAATGTATTTTTCCTACAGGAGTGAAAAAGGGGCATTCAGAAGTTCCTCTGCAAGCCATGACCACATGACGCTATATAAGAAAAAAAATATATATATTTTTTTATCTGTTATACAAGCCAAGCCCTACTTAAAAACTAGAAAGCGGGCAAGTCAATGGTTCTTAGGTACTTCCATCATTTCTAATAATGTATTTTTACCCACAGGATTGAAAAGGGGGCATTCAAAAGTACCTCTGCAAGCCATGATTAGTGATGGGCGAATTTCTCCCGTTTTGATTAACTGAAAAATTCACTAATTTCCTGAGTAATTTCTGAAATGGCTAAAAATTTGTTCATGTGAATTTTGACACAAAAGCTTTTAGAATGAGCAACAAGGAGTTCACCTTATTGATCTTGCACTTGTGCATACTCAAGGTGAGGCCTTACTAGAGACCTATAAAAACAATGTTTTAATAATGCATATTTTCATGCTAAGTGACACTGCCTTGAGTTATACAGCTTGTTATACATAAAAATCCCCACATTGTTTTCAATTAAGGATATCCCAATTACACTACCATAAGTTTAGCATTTATGTTATTTCCAACAACATTGTTCCAATTAGAAAATCTTCACTTTACCACAAATCTTTGTAATCTATCCTTCAGTCAGTTTTCTATCCATGTACAAATATTATGTTCCAGGCCAATGTTCCTTAATTTAACCAGTAACCTTTTGTGTGGTATTGTGTCAAATGCTTTAGCAAAGTCTGAGTAGATCACATTCCCTTTCATTCCAGAATCTAGGCTCCGTCTTCCCTCCTCATAAAAGACAATGGTGCCATTTTTAAGATAAACAGCCAAAAACAAGTGCACAGTGTCTGTGGACTGTGCTAGCCATATAACTGGCACATTTGGTGGTGTTGTCAGCACCTGGCATGTAATTTAGTAGCTAATGGCAGTAGGGCATAGATTTGACCCTTTCTATTCCTGTGCAAGGAGTGTGCTCCAAGCTGTCTGGTTATTGACGAATACAATGGTCTCAGTAACGAAAAGCTGTTTACTTGGAATACACCTTGCACAAGCACATAGGATCCAAACTGATCTTCCCCCACATGCTGTGCCTACACATTTTGCACATCACTGCACACCCATTTCAGAACCATAACCAGAGGCTCTACTGCATCAGGGTTGCTTTATACCTAAAATAACTTCCTTTGGGCATGTTTTGCTCTAGAAAGTAGATTGTGGTGCATTATTCAATACTTCTGTTCAGTTAATCCTTCTCTTAAACTGAATGAAAATGAAAATAATCTAAGGGAAATAAGGCCACAAATTGTGTGTGTATTGTATTTAAATATGTATTATGATTTTGTAAACTGTGGGATCCATAACAGACACTTTTCTTCTCTTTAAGACACTTTATTTGAACACAGGGGTGACCATTTCAGGATACAAAACAAATTATAAAAACAAATCCTGCCCACTAGGTGCTACCTTCGCACATGAAGAGTTCCCTTACTAAACTGGGTCCCTTGTGGACTACCAGTAAGCAAACACATAAGTAGGGGTCACCCCTGTACTCACATTTCTCCTGGGGAATTGCTCAGCCTCCTGGCTTTTCTCATTCAGACAGACTCTCTGTCACTTGCTGTCACCTATCTCTGCACCTTGCAGTGTCAAGTGGGACCCTCTGGGAGTTTCTCCCACAGGCAGTCTCCTTCCTGCTCTGTGCCCTGCTCTGAGAGAGCTTCCTAACAGGTTCACTAGAACGAAATACCTTTCCACAGGACATCCTTCCTGTGGATGGTGAGCGCTAATCCATGAGCTAGACTACTGGATTGGAGTACCTGGCTTGCCTGTTCTTTCCAGCTTCCAGGACCTGGCCACCAAAGCTTTTAAACAGAGAACATATTCTCTGTTTATTAACATCCTTCCTGGTGCCTACCTCTCCCACTATGGAGATCTTAAAGGGAAAATACACCTTTTCCCACATTGTTTTGGTCACTCTACTACATATCCCCTGCCCTCTGTTTCAGTCCATAGGGGTGAGCACAATAAGCCACCCATTGCTTTCTTGATCTAGGGACTTGACCATCATGTGGGTTTTCTGACCTTTTGAGATTAGTTCCACATACATTTGCTTATTTAACAAAGTGTAACTTGGAGTGAAAACTTTTTTACTCCCCATTACCTTATCAGCACTTCCAGTCTGACTCAGTAGTCAGTGAGTCCTGGGAGGCAGCCAATGCACCCATCTTGGGTGTCCCTATTGTTCGGCATCCTTAAGTTTGCTAAATAGAGCCCATTCAGTGTTAGGTTGGAACTTTTGTTTTCTCAGCGAAGCCAGTACCCATATACCTCTAACCAAAAGGTTTTGATTATTGGGCACAGCCACATGCAATGAATTAGGGAGGCATCAGCTGTTGAACATATCAAACACGATGGACTGGCCATTTTAAACCTTCTTAGTGGGGTCAGATAGGGTTGGTGTAGTATTTGCAAGGTCATAATCTGGTATTCATCCTTTAGCAGTAAAGTAGTCGATTGATGGAGCACCAAGAGAGATCAAAAAATCTTTTAAAAAGGTGAAGTTTATTTCATCATGGTTAAAATTCAAAGTACAAATTGCATGCCCTGAGTGTCCCCTGGGCTGCACGTTAGATGCGTTTCATGGCCACCTGCCACTAACTCTTACATAAGACCCCCCTCGCATAGTGGGTAGCTTGTAAGTAGTGAAAATTTTGTCTGCAAAGGATCGGGTGTTTGGCGGAAGCTTCTGCGAACGTCATGATAGTTAGAGTGCTGGTAAGTATGTCTCTTATGCAGTAGATGCCATTGTTCTGCCAGATGGTGAATATATTTGATAGTAGATGACTTGGGAATTGTTTGTTGCCGGTCCAGGGCAGGTATAGGGAGAGGGTTTGTGTGGCTTTCCCTTTGTGTTAGGCATGTCTCCAGGCTTTATAGGTGCTCATATATAGTGGGTTGGTTTTTTGTTTAAGTGTGAGTTCATTAGGCAGGCAGTGGATTAAGGGATTTCGGTAAGTAGTTTCCATAAATTCTTGTTCTAGGTCTAAGTTGCTGTATGTGTATAGTCTTCTACATTTGGAAAGTTAATACCTCTATTAATTTTGAGCTGTTGTAATTTTAGTAAGGCAATCCAAGGTTGTTTCCCTTGCCAAATAAAGTTTCTGAAGGTTTTGTTGATTTGTTTCAAGTCTGTGCGTTTCCATTTATCTAGGTCATGCTGGATGCTGGATATAGTTTTTTTATGTTTAGCTGGTAGGTATATGTATGATGGCTTGCAAATGTTATGCCTAGATATGTAATATGGTTTTGTGCTTTGTTGAACGGGATATTTTGTGTCCAGTCTGTATGGGTCGTGGGTTTTAGTTTGATGGCATCAGATTTGTCATACTTGAAGGTTGCATATCTATTTATAGTTTCCATGATGATGGGGATGTCTTGGTCAGGTTTGTTTATGAACAACAAGATGTCATCTGCGAATGCTAATATTTTGTGTTGTATTCATCCTATGGTGAATCCTTGGAATGAACATTTGAGAATTTAGATTTTTCATGACGTGTTTTATAACATAACAAAATGCATGGCACTTTGCTTATTACATTGTGAGAGAGGAATTAAAGAAAGAGCATGCTTGAATAAAGATACAGATGGAGAGAAGGGAGGTGAAGAAGGTAGGAAGAAAGTAGGAAGAAAGTAGGAAACAGGTGGCGGTAATGGTTATAGTTTATATGGGGTGGTGGGGACCCCTGCCACTCTCCTCACAGGGACACCTGCAGCTGCTTCCCTAGAATTTGGACCACGAATCCTGTGGCACGTGATTTTTTTTGGCGCCCACTTCAGAAGTCATTGTGCTAGGTGTGAAATTTGAATATTTAAAGATGTCTCATCCATTTGTTCATTCGCCAATTTAGGCAGATATTTGTAAACGTGGAGGACTATTTATTGTAGGTCAAATTTTAGGATTTTTAAACCATGACTAAACTCACTTTCTATAAAACCATGGAATTTATTAAAAATACATATAAATACAGTATGAATAAAAAATTAAGCTGAACGATCCAGAAAAAATACAACTTTTACCTGCAAAGTTTAGTATTAGAGGTTTTCGTGCTTTTTATTACATATGTACATATCAAATATGTTTTTTAAAGCGGTTGATATTAAACTGTGTATTAAACTCTTTTCAAGACAACTGTTTTTCTTACAAAATATATTGTAGACAATGAGTCTACAATATATTGTAGACTTTTTTTTCCACAGTGACTTTTTCTGCTGAAATTATATTGTAGTCACAATACTATTTTTTATACCTGTGTGTTTTCTATAACATTACTTCAAGTCCAATGCCAAGTCCAAAATGTGAAATAATGGCATTTAAGCATGAGTTGGCATGCATACTTTTTTACATGACTTTTACACCTCAGAAACTCCTTGTAATTTTGCACTCTTAATAGAACCATTGTTTTATAAACAAGCAATTCATTTTATACAGATTTAGTTAGATCAATTTGTGTTGTAAATTTACCATTGTAACTTTTTAAATAGGCCGCCAAGTCAAACTTTCATTCCCAGTGGAATGAGGCACTGTATTCATAAGTTTAAAGGCAATGGCACACCCTGTGTTTCTTGGTGTTTTATTACCTCCTGCAGGAGTAAGCGTGCTAAAGTCTCTCCTTACCATTAGTTACTTGTACACAATTACTTCAGAAGACTTTATAGCAATGCGGATGACTTGGATGAAATAGAGATTTGTTTGTAATTGAAGAGAAAATACAGGGGTTAATAAATTGTGGGAAACAGTCATAGAGATTGATGTATATGGAGAAAAGAGAAAGTAAAGGAGTTCAGGGAGTAATAGGTAATAGGTGAATGGATAGAGCTGGATGTATAGGGTAGGGTGAATGGATAGAGCTGGATGTATAGGGTAGGGTGAATGGATAGAGCTGGATATATAGGGTATTAAATGTTTATGCTAATTCTTTGTGAAGCCAGGCTGTAGTATCATTATTTTCTTCTATACCGAATTCCAGATATTTATTAGAACTGCCCAAGATAAAACTTTCAGCTTGAATGTAATGTACAGTCTATATAAGAGCATCAGTTCCGAATCCTATATGTTATATCCAATAACTCTATATGGTCAGATCTCTGGTATTCAGCTTAATATATATCATCTGTGAAAAACTTCCACCTGGGCAATAAGTGTGTTGAATAGCCTAGCAAATTAAAATCTAGAAAGAGTAAAATTTATATTTCTCACTATAATTCTTTGCTTCGTGTTTTTCCTGATCCTCAGTTTCAATATAAAAATGAAAGAGTATATTTACCTTTAATTGTTATTGTATCTCTAGGTAGATACAGATATTCTAAGCCAATTTGTAATATGTATTTATTACCAGCAACTAAATTACCATTACTATTGATGCCATAACTATTAATACTATTATTTATCTTGGGCCAATCTCTTTCTCTAACCATATAAATGCCACTGCCAAAACCGTATGCTTTTTCCTCCATAATATTGCCAAGATATTCCTCTTTCATTCACAAGTAACACCTAAAATACTAATAGATGCTTTTATCCTAAACAGTTTTTCTCTCTTTAAATACACCCACATGTGCACAAGCCTACTAGGATAATTTACATCTTTTCATTGTGGCTCAGAGGATATTCTATTGCTTTAGCTACTGTATTTGTATCTCAGCTGTAGTATTTCTATGCCAAAAAAGCAATTTCTCTACAAATAATAAACTTTATTGTATATGATGAAGACACGTCTAGATCATTATCGTCATGAATTAAACAAAGTAAACTAGTTCACCTAGGGTGCAGTACATTTGCAACAAAGAACTACGAATAATTGTAGATGGTAACGTATTTTTTTTTTGGAACTCATCCATTATTTTCCAGCATATAAGTGACTTGTATTGTAGCGCACACAATTTTTCACTGTTTTAGTTGAGGTGTTTTTAACAGCAGGACTCAATAATTTGCTCAACAGCACCTGGAAATTGTAGTTACATAACTCTCTGGTTCATAATCTTAAAATGATGTATCTCTCTCTTCCTCTCTCGCTCTGCTGTGATCTTATTGCGAGCTGTGTGTATCTCAGAGTAATACAGATACATGACATCCCTATTACATTGTTGCAACACAATAGATCTTTTGAAGACAGTGCACTATTATTTCTATACTTTATCATGAGACATATTAAGGGGCATTGTTAGGTAGATAGAAATTGCAATAGTTATTGTAAAATTGAAAGCTGATATTTTTATATATATTCCATAAAGAGTTCAGCTCTGCAAATTAACTTAAAATGGGGAGCAAATAAATCTCTACCTAGATTGGAATATAAGAAGACATACTGTAAGTATTTATTTTTAAAATTATGGTTCTATAAGAACACCATAGCCCTTAAAAGGAGATGACACACCCAGGGCGGGGTTCTTTTCATATGTATAATATGTTAGCAAAAGTGACGGCATAAGCCAATAGTGCAAAGGCACTAGACAATGACACAAGAATGTATAAGGCAGCCTGGTACAATTTCCACAATTGTCTGCACCAAAATATACATAGAAATGTATATTTATATGCTAAAAATATTAATATTTAGAGAATATATATATCTATATAGTTTTATTGGAATAGTTTTAGAGAAATTAATGTGATTTAATTTCTACAATGCTCTGGCTAGCTTATGTTGTTTACCAGCATTGTATAGATATAGGATCTATTATCCAGAATGCTTGGGACATAGGGTTCTTCTGACAAGGAATCTTTCCATAATTTGGATCTCCATAGTTTAAGTCTACTAAAAATGATTTAAACATAAAAAAACCTAATAGGATTGATTTGCCACTAATATGGATTCAAGAAGCTTACTCAGTATAAAGTACAATGTACTGGCTTATTATTGCAGAGAAAAAGGAAATAATTACAATTATTTAAATTAAAATGGAGTCTATGAGAGATTGTATTCCTGTAATTCGTTCGACTACTCGACCATTCGAAAATCGAAGTACTATCTCTTTAAAAAAAACTTTGACTTTATACTTCGCCACATTAAAGATATTGAAGTGCAATGTAAGCCTATGGTGACCTTCCAAAGCACTTTTTTAAGTTTTTTTTTGATCAAATAAAAATCATTCGATCGATCGCTTAAAATCGTTCGATTCGAAGGATTTTAGCGTTTGATCAAACGATATTTATTCGATCGTTCGAATATCGAATTCGAAGGATTTTAGCGCAAAAGGTTTGATCGAACGATCGAATAAATATCTTTGATAAAATCCTTTGAATCGAACGATTTTAAGCGATCGATCGATATTCGATCGATTTTACTTCGAGGGTCAAATTGGAGGGTTTTTTAACCTTCCAAAGTCGACCCTTGATAAATCTGCCCCTTTGTTTAGAAAATATTACAACAAACAGATGGACTTCACATAAGTCAGACAATACATAGCGGTTTTATTTTCACCATCACCAAGGCGGGCTAACATCACTAGTAATTGTACATAACTGAGTTATAGTATACTGTAGTTTCTATAGTGCATATAATACATTTGTATCAAAATCTCTACAGAATGAAATTAGTTTGATGTCACCACTCAAGTTTAATTCTTACACATGCTCTCTGCATACATAGAGTTGCAAACAGTCCCAGTGAGTTAAGAAAGCTGCTTTACTTATACAAAAAGGTGTAAGTATGACCTCATCCTCCCCAGCGATGTTGCACCAATAAGGCGAGTTGAGGAACTCACCTCAAGCAGCAGCACCCCACTGTTACCAGGGGGCACAAAAATGCTGCTCCTGATAACTTTAAGATCAGGATGTCTAGGTTTCAAACCAGAATATAGGGTAGAGAGCACAATTTTGCTCTCTCGCTAGCATCCTGGACCTCCTCCGGTGGTATCATGGACCCACCAGCGCCAAAAAGGTGAGCTGGGGGGGGGCGGCAGAAGCAAGCTGCCTTAGGAGGCAGACGCGCTAGGGTCAGGGGCGATCTTTGTTTTACACCAGACATTTGGAAGACTATTGTCTTCCATCAGAAAAGATGTGTGAAATAACATTATGATGGGCTCTATTTATCCAAGTTTGAGATTGTATTTTTTCTGAGATTTGAGAAAATCAAAGCAAAAAATTCAAATACAAGTGCAAACGCTAATGAAATATTTAGCAGTTAAAACCTATTGAGCTTCTGTAGTCAATAGAAAGTGTATATTCATCATTCAAGTTATATAAATATTGAAGGTCTTTTTTAGCAAGTCGATTTTTTTTAAAATGAATGAAAGAATATGATATTTAAGGCAAGTTGTTTTCCATTAATAAACACAATACAATTTAAAATATGAGTTTATTATTAAATATTGGCCTTTAATAGTTATATTACATTTAATGCAAATATTGGGTTAGAAATTAAACAAAACTTAACTAACATGTCAATCTGAAACTGTATGATACACGTGTATCCCTTAGCATGTATAAGAATAGACAATTGCATTCACAGCCTCCTAAATAGTTGCAGTCTGGTGCTCAGTCAAGGAGATTGGCACCCTAACAATCCAATAGGAAAAGAAATTGATCGCCAGAACACAAGTATATAGTGCAGAGATCTCCCCTGTGTTTATTCGGTCACATACAATGTTACAGGGCATGCCATTTTTTCAAGTATACCTCTGTCTTGAGTGCTATTTAGAACATAAATGAACACTGTAGCATTGCAAGCCATAAGTTAGCCCTCTACTTATTGTTTCAGTCTGGAGCAAGGTGTACAGCTCAATAGCACTAATTATGACAATTATGGCAAGTTCTTGGAGCACAATTTTGAATTATTTTGTGATCTGGCACTTACAACCCTTTCCATCAAGCCCCATACATGGAATTTTTAACAATTATCAAAGAAAGATTTCAGGACTTTATAGTCCCCTCTGAAAAAGGTCAGCCATTAAAAGGTATAATATAATAAATAGGCTATAAGTCAGTAATAAGAGCGATATCTGTAACATATTATATATATATATAAATATATTTAAATCTTCAGAAGAACCAGCACACAGTTTTTATTTCTGTTGCATTCCAACGTTTCGGTCCCTGTTGGGACCTTTCTAAACAGGGACCGAAAACGTTGGAATGCAACAGAAATAAAAACAGATACTGGTTCTTCTGAAGATTTAAATACATATATTTTAACCGTGCACCCCAGCTGGATACGATACATTAGTGTGCCCTGGAGTGCAGATGCTCATTGGATCGTGATATATATATATATATATATATATATATATATATATATATATTTTTTTTTTTTTATATATATATATATATATATATATATATTTTTTTTTTTGTAAATTTGCAAAACACATTGAAGGTGATAGACAATTTTTTGATGCATTTTTTACGCAAAATTCATTAAAGACAATTACCTTTTATAAAATACATACATAAGAATTCAAAGGGCATTTTTATCCTCATGCGTTTTTCCACAGAATATATTTTTCAGATGGTGTAACAGATTTTTGTAGCAAATCCATGCCTGCTGAAATATTTTGCTTATTTCTACATGCGCTGTGCTAAGTTGCACAAATACAGTTGATAATAGCAACCAATAATGTATTTGCTTTGTAATAGACTGTGCTGTTTGTGCACTTGAACAATTTAGCACCTATGTTCTTAAGCAGTTCTGACGTTTGTGTTGTTTTTTTCTTTTTAACTATTTCAATTATTATTATTATTACTATGCTTTGCTGGTTTTTATGGCATATGCATCAGTCCTGGATATGGTTGGTGGATCATATATTTATTTCTTATAATGTGAAATTAAATAATTGAACAAATATACAGCAAATTACAGTACTGTAGAACTGTCAGACTTTAGCCATTTGATGCAAGCCACAGAACAGTCTATTCTTTCTAGGCATTTATCCTGTTAACCCCTTAAAATATTGCAGAGGCCTTTCTTCAAATGTGGCTAAAAGACCTTCAGCTTTAGTTAATCCTTCAAAAGATTTTTTTTGCCGCTTCCATGGAGTGCTTTGAATATATCAGTCAGAGATTTCATACACCTTCAGGCATGGAAATATTTCCAAGGAACAGTTGAAGTGTTATACTAATGTAGAAGAATAATAATGTGAACCAAACAAAAATATTTGTAATGTATTTTCTTTAAATTTTTTTATAAACTCTATCCCTAGTAGTAGTGTGGTGAGGTTTTTTTACAATCAATTTTAGTCACCTTATACGTGTGTTTACACACCACAATGATGACACTAAGGGGTCAATTTAAGAATGCTTCAGCTTTTGACTACTAAAGACATGCAAGAGTTCCTAAACTCCTAAAGTGGTGTGAATTAATGACATAATTTGGTGTAAAAAAACTACTTTATAAATATGTTGATTAGCTCTGTGTAATGGAATATATAGAATCCAAGATTGATAGTTTGATAATTTTTTGGGAGTTTGAGCAATTATGTAACAGTTTGTATGAAAATATATGTGAGATGATGGGGCCGATTCACTAACTTCGAGTGAAGGATTCAAAGTAAAAAACTTCGAATTTCGAAGTGTTTTTTGGGCTAGTTCGACCATCGAATGGGCTAATTCGACCTTCGACTACGACTTTGAATCAAAGTATTCAAACTAAAAATCGTTCGACTATTCGATAGTTGAAGTACTGTCTCTTTAAGAAAAAACTTCGACCCCCTAGTTCGCCATCTAAAAGCTACCGAAGTCAATGTTAGCCTATGGGGAAGGTCCCCATAGGCTTTCCTAAGTTTTTTTGGTCGAAGGATAATCCTTCGATCGTTGGATTAAAATCTTTCGAATCGAAGGATTTAATCGTTCGATCGAAGTATTATTGCTTTGATCGCTCGATCGAACTATTTGCGCTAAAATCCTTCGACTTCGATATTCAAAGTCGAAGGATTTTAATTCCCAGTCGAATATCGAGGGTTAATTAACCCTCGATATTCTACCCTTGGTGAATCGGCCCCTAAGTAATAAAGATTGTTAGTGGAATGAGAATTCACAAAATAAAGGTTAATTTTGCAATGTGATATTTTTATTGTGTTATTATATGTATATATAAAGTGTATTTGCTAATCAAACCTTCTTTTCTTTTTGTCTGATTGCCAGTGTATAACAGAATCTGCTAATCTAGTGATTTACTGAGGCCAAACTCTAAGGGGGTTATTTACTAAAATCTGAATTTATCTAATGTTTTTGTTAAAGTGCTACCAAACCCCCATCCACGATTTTGCCTTATTCATCATTACTATACATTATTTACGACAGAGACATTTTGTGAATACTGCTACTGAAAAATGCCTTACCCTTTAAACAAAACAGGGATTGTTTGTCCATATATTGCAATATATTCAAGCTGGCCAACTACGTCAAAGTCATCCCATATCTGGCCAGTCCTATGCTGAATTTTCATCTGATTCATTAAGAATTCTATTGCTTCATTATACATTTTACAAAGGGACTAAGTTTTACCTGCAACTTACTTGCTGTTTTCAAAGTAAAACTCCCAAACTTGGCTGCCCTTTTATTAGACACCAGTGGGATCACCTGACTATAGCTGGGAAGGGTGGGAGCTACAACATGGAGCTGGTCACTGCTCCTGTATAACTATAACAAACAAGGGAAAGTTGTGCTCACCACTCATTTTTAAAACCATTAGGCGGGGGTGCAATGAGGCTGTGACCACAAAATACATATAGACAAATACAAGAGTCCTCTGCACTCAACCCATTATCAATATATTTAAGACAGAGACATTTTGTGCGAAATTGAGTCCACGCCCGACCAGAAAAAAAAGAGTTTTAGTAAATAACCCTCTAAGTCTTTCTAGGTAATTTTTCATGCCTTTTTAAATACATTGTATGAATCTAGCAGGCTATTCTCAATAAGAACTACTGCTGTAATTCTGTGACAATTGTGACGATTGTGCAGAATGACAATTTCTACAATAGCGTTAACTTAGTGGGTCGCCTGAAAATAATGTAAAACTCAAGTCTGTCTTGCACTTACTTCTTAAATGACAGATTTACAGCAATAATGTAACTCCCGCTGAAGAATGTTATAATACCTACCGGTACGTAGAACAATATAAAGTTCTAACCAGACAAATTTTCTTAACAGAAACTGATATCTTTAAAAATGAGAAACCATAAGATCAATCAGTACCTTTTTCTATGATAGAGAAATACAGAGATTAATAGTTGCACCTTAAAATATATGCAGTGATCTGTAGATTATTATTGATGGGGTAGATTATGATAATTTATTTTTATTTCCTCTTTGTTTTTTGGTGAATGTAACAACTTTTATGATAACCCAACTCCTCTAGTCTGTCTGTAAATCTGAAAACATTTATAATAATTAGGTTCTGTCAAAACACTTACCTATCAAATAGGTTTTCCAGAAAATACCTAACTTTTGGATGCACCTGACATAGTAAGTACACTATGGAACTTTTTTTATTAACGCTCACATTTTAATTTTAACCTTGCAACCGTTCGGTAACCTGTGCGCAACTTCAGATCTTCGTGAATTAGCGCTGTCCAGGCAAATTTATGCCTGGCGAAGTATTGCGATGTGCACGAAGCCAGCGCTGGCGAATTTTCGCAGGTAAGTAAATTTGCCCCTTGGTGACTACTGCAGAGCATATGAACGTTTTGTGATGGTCTAGTTTTTTAGAAATTCTTTCTTGAAAGTCTGTATTTGTGCTATTAGAAGCTATATTGAATATTAACACAATCCCAGTCTATTTGATGGGATTTCCCCTTTTGTAAATTGCTGATATAAACTCTACCCTGATTTCATTTGGTATATGGATTAGCAATTGCAAAAGGACACCATATTATAGGAAAGAATAATGGAGAAAATGGTAAATATGTGATGAAGGTAAAGATTAGGACAACTGTGGAAAGAAAAAATGTAACAAGACAGAACCTGTAATGTATTAATCGGATTGCCCTAATAGGGTGTTATGATATACGATTAAACCACCACCAGATAATTATTTTGTGATACATAGTATTGGGTAATCAAGACATTTTCATTGTTGCTTGTTTCATTCTGTGTCAGTAATTATAATTACTTTCATTGAATGTTTATAACATTTGCATCACCGATGCTATTCTGACTATTACATTTTTATAAATGCTTCCAATAATTACAGAAAAAAAATCAATAAGCATTTTCAATTGCAGCATTCATCACTATGTGCCATTTCTGGTTTACAAGCATATTGTATTCAATAACTGTTTAATTATAGATGCATTCAACTCATGTTATGTATTTTTATTTTTGGTTGCAATTGCTTGAAATGTAATGACTAAAACATGTATTAATTTATAAACTAAGGATATTAACTTCATTAATGACTCTAAAATACATTGCTAATATTTACTAAATTATATTGACTACAGTTCATAGATAGACTAGTCCTTCTTTGTGTGAGTTATTTTTACACATATATATTTATTTCCCATGTCAAGCAAATTTGCTTCACAAAGGAATATATTTTATTGAAAGTGGTTAATTTGCTAGATTGGGAAGTACAAATTATACAACCAAAAAATGAGTGTATGTGTAAAGTTAATATGCCTCCAGTCTTCCCTTTCTGTTGACAGTTTCTACAGAGAATTCAAAACTGGTGGTCGATTCTTCATCTTGCTACATATTGACAGGAGATCCCCCCCATTTCCAATAGATTGTGTAGATAGTTTTGTCTCCTTTCCTTATCGAGTACTTCTCCTTCTGCTGCTTTTAGTGTATGTAATTTTGACACATTTATTTTTCGCCGTTATAGCATGTATCTGACCTGCTTCAGCATTGCTAGATGCTTGTATGCCACCTTTCTATATAGCCAAGAGTCAAATTCTGGCTTTGGTCAAAACAATAGCTCTAAACCCATGATAAAAGTGAACAAATCTTTATCAATACCTTTCATACAGTATATTTGTTGATGTATGTATATATATATATATATATATATATATATATATATATATATATATGTGTGTGTGTGTGTCTGATCAATAATTATACAATTTAATTTCCTTCTCATATTAATCAACACAACATACATGAGACAACTTTTCAATTAAAAGGCATTTATAGAATGGTACTCAACGATACTTTATGAATGCTTTGCTGAACTGCAAGTTCCACATATTATAAAGAACATGCTAGAAACTGCACCACAGTAATGACATGGGTGGCATAGCTGTCAGGAAGGCCAGATAGGTCAGCTACTAGTGGTGCACGAGTCAAAAAAATCTTTACCCACACCCTTAGGATTCGGGCCAGCCCCTGTTTTACCCCTTTCTTTACACCTCTCCCATTCCATCATAGTTCTGACCCTTGCTCACTAATTCTCTCAATAAACAGACCACACCAATTTTGTTGGATACTGGCCGCAGCAGATTTTATGAATAACTAATGAACTCAAATATTACACTAACATTTTTGTTTTATATTAAAATTTTGTAAACCAAACAACATTTCATTACTGACTTATATTAACCAGTTTTAACCCTAGCCTAACACTACCAGACAAGTGGTCCTGGGATACCATTCTGTGCACTGGCCATCATTCAATAACCCATGTCTTTGATTAACCAATGACTCAATGGGGACCTTGTGCCTGAGCTGGCTCACTACACCCCATCCAACAAGCTATCCAGAGCCCATAATAGTTACATTCTTCATTCCACAGCATCCCATGACCCCAAAAACACCCAACCATACCCGGCACCCTCACTTGCTTCCCAACTGCAACCTTGCTGTGTATTCATCATAGCAGGATGGGAGGGTGGGACAATAACTTTACTCACCGCTCCTGTGATGTCCCTTGCAGAAAGAGGAATTGGGGGGCTCCCTCTGCACTTTATACCAACCCTCCAGGCCCCTGATATCACTACGATCCCTCCACACAGTGTGCCAGCTGTGCTGAACTTCCTGGCCGGATGCTGCCATTCTGGACCTCCCTAGGCATGCCCCTTCCGCTCAGGTAAGCTGCTAGACTTACTTGCTTAAAGCAACATTACCCGGACTCTCCAGAGTTAGTGACTCACTGAATGCAATAAAATAAATAAATCTAGTTCCATGTTCTTTGTTCATGCAAGTGGAGAAGGAATTAGGATCCTCAAGGTGAATATTTCTGTATATGTAATTCAGTTTGGGACACCTACTTTGGCAATACGGTTGTTTTTAAAACTCACAGCATCTCATATTTCAAAGACATATACAAGGCTGCATAAAGAACTAAGTGAACTGATTCCATCTTCGCCTTTTTCTAAAACTAGAGCTTTATGAGAACTGTTACATTCTCATAAAGCTTGCAGTAACTTCTATTTCTCGCGCCTTATTTCTAAAAATAAAAAAACCTTGCCGGCATTTTTTGCCAGCTAAAAAGTGGCAGTTCTGGAAAACTGTTATTGAAAAATGAGAAAATGATTAATAGGCCTTTAAACAAGATTTAAGATTTCAAAAGACATTTTTCCAACTTTAATGATAATCCCATTACTATTTTGACAACTGATTGTTTCTGATTTAGCAGAAGATTTTTAAGGCTTTAGAAAAAGCTGTTCAAAGCATGAACAAAAATGTCAGTATGCAGCAAAGCAGTTACATTTCGACCTTTTTCCAATTTATTAAAATAAGTTCTTATTCATTGAAGAAGATAAGACATATGTTAATGATGATTTGAGCTAGAATATAAAAACAACTCTACAGCAATCTGGTAAATCTCTGGGTTAGCCTATGGAGCAGCAATGATTTGTGCATATGGCATGTGCAGCACAGCACTTATTTCCATGGGTAAAAGGACACAGATTCAAATGCTACATGCACAGATTAGGACAGTTTCATCTGCTAGTCTCAGCTCTATAAACAACTTTAAAAAGTTTTAGCAGCAAACAATGTATAATTAGAAAAGTTAAGACTTTAAATATTCTTATTTCTTTACTGTTTAGCCAGAAAAAACACATGTTCACATAAATGTTACCTGGAATTTCTGAGCTTCGTTATTTAAAGCATATACAGTACAGTTATGGAACCTGTAATTGGAAATGCTCGGGATCTGGGGTTTTCTGGATAAGGAATCATTTCAAAATTTGGATCTCCATAACTTAAGTCTACAAAAAAAATAATTGAAACATTAAATAAACATAATAGGGTTGTTTTGGTTCCAATAAGGATTAATTATATCTTACTTGTGATCAAAAGAAAATAATTTTTAACATTTTTAATGATTTATTTTATAGGTATTCCAGTGCACTGCCCAAACAAATTATGCTGCGATGATTCTATCCTCAAGACCTCCCTATGGTCTAAAAGTGTATCCACAAACAATTAAGAAATTAAGGAGATCATTCCATATGCAGAATCACTGCAAGGTGCTTCATTGCTGACTAACACACACACCACATGTTTTAGCCTTACACGCCCTTTCTCAATTTTAATTATTTGCTTAAATAAAGTATATGGGAGCAGTTATGGATGAATCTGTCCTGATTCGCTTCACCAAAAAATTCGAAAAATGGTGAAACAATTATCGGAATGGCGAAAAATTCACGAAACGCATTGAAGTCAAAATGATTTTGACACTTGGCAATTTTTACACGAACGACACTTTTTATACGCGCAATTGTTTTGTCTGAATGCATTAAAGTCCGGGTTAATTTTGGCACGCAGCAGTTTTTATGCGCATGCCAATTTTGAAGTGCGACAATTTTTTTTTGCTGAACTGAATTTTTCATCAGCAGATTTTTCCCACAGTTTCGCAAAAACATTCGCGGGTGATGAAATGCTAAAATTCCCAGCAAATCCATGCCTGGCGAATAAATTCACCCATTACTATATGGGAGATGCCCTTCATGTAATTTGGAGCTTTTTGGATAACTGGTTTGCAGATTACAAATCCCATACCTGTATAGTAAAAAAAATATTAAAAAAAAACAATGTATGTTATGCACCAGATAAATTCAAATTATTTATCATTTTTTAACATAAATGAAAGTTCTTTTCTTGTTAAATACAAACACCTGAAACTATTAGAAATAGCTCTGAAGAGCAAAAGTTAAGGTCAGGAGGGGGCAGAGTTTTGTAGGTCAGAAGGCAGAAAATCAGCACTGAATAAGTGATGGAGACATCCTTAAAGGAGAAGGAAAGCTACTGAAGCAGTTTGTTGCCAATAGACACAATAGTGCAAGCTATACACTATATTTATTCTGCAGAATGCTTTACCATACTTGAGTAAACAGCTCTAGAAGCTCTCTTTGTTTGTTTAGAATAGCAGCTGCCATATTGGCTAGGTGTGACATCACTTCCTGCCTCAATCTCTCCCTGCTCGCTCATAGCTCTGGGCATAGATTACTGCAGGGAGGGGAGGAGGGAGGGAGAGAGGGAGAGAGGAGCAAACTGAGCATGCTCAAGGCCGTGCCATGGAGGTTTATGCTGAAAACAGGAAGTCTGTTACTAGGGATGCACGGAATCCACTATTTTGGATTCGGCCGAACTCCCGAATCCTTTGTGAAAGATTCGGATGAATACCGAACTGAATCTGAATCCTAATTTGCATATGCAAATTAGGGGTGGGAAGGGGGGAAACATTTTTTTCTTCCTTGTTTTTTTAACCAAAAGGCAAGCGGTTTCCCTCCCCACCCCTAATTTGCATATGCAAATTAGAATGCGGATTCAGTTTGGCTGGCCAGAAGGATTCGGACGAATCCAAATCCTGCTGAAAAAGGCCGAATCCTGGCTGAATCCTGAACCAAATCCTGGATTAGGAGCATTCCTCTCTGATACAGAAGCCCATGTGTACACAATAGAAGGAAAGAAGAGCAGTGTTTCTTTTGACAGAGGATTCAGAGCAGCATTACTTTGAGGGTTTACTGGTGTATTTATATAGACCTTTCTGATAAAGCTTACTTACTTTTAGCCTTTCCTTCACCTTTAAGCGAGGTATGTATGAACATGTGTGAATGGCAGCACAAGTAATTCTAATTCCAGAATCTGGATCCTTTTGCAATACCTATCTATATATAAGTGAACAAAATACAATGCATCTGGTTGAAGTTCTAAACTCCACATAAATCATTTACTGATTTTTTTTACACCAAAATAACACGTGTACAATGCAGACAAATGAGTGGGGATTCTATAGGAATCTACCTGAATCAAGCAATTCCATCAGCGAATGAAATGTTTTTTGCACTTAGCACAATGTCCTGCATCTTGAACTCAGCACTTGAATGTTGTGCTGTCTACATTCCATAATGCTGCATACAAAACGGTGAGATGGGCAGCAATTGCTCATTTTTTGGAGCTCTGTTCCTATGTGCCAGGTCTGCTTCTAAATGATCACAATACATCTTTAAATTATACCAATATAACACATTAATTAAGAAATGTTAAAAAATTAAAAAATGTTTTGAAGATACACTTTTTCATAAAAACAATATAGTAAACTTTTTGGACTATATTATTTCCAGCTCAGATAGCTATATAAATTAATGCTTATAAGATTGTTTATCTAATTGATCATGATATAAAATGTTGTAATATGGATAACTTGCATATATTTCTGGTATTTCATATACCTCTTCACTTTTACATGTGCTATGAAAACACTTATGCATTAGGTTGCCCAACAACTATTTTATAAATATAATTAGATATTAGCTTTCTTGCTGCCTAAAATCACCAGTGGCACTTCTATGGGTAGTATTTTCTGGCTCAGTTAGTTCTACTCCATAGGGCTAGTGCCAAATATACTGCAAAATTGAATGAGTCCCCAAGGACCTGATAGATATTGCACCATGACCTCACTAACAACAGAACAGCAGCAAATGGATGGAATATTTTCTCCAAAATTGCTTTTTTTTGTACATACTTAAATACCAATGATATGCTTACTGGGCTATGCAAAGAAATTAAAACAACTACACTACTTGTGCATGCAGTGCTGTATAGTAGCTTTTAAACAAAGAATTCAATGTTATTATTCTGCCTTTAAATCAGATTTGAGTTTATTCAGATTGGCATTTCTCTGTTTATGGGATTTATCTGTCTTTGGATAATTCTTTTGTCTTCTGTGTTATGCTCTACTCATATTAAATTGTCTGAACTGGACCCCAGTTCTACCTTAGTGCAGCACAAACTAGCACAGGTAAAATACTACTTTAATGTTACACAAGAGATACCATAGGTTAGAAAATCCATGTTCTATTAAGTATTCTTTTGTTGGCTGAAAACAAGCATTATAAATACTCAATATGAACCGACAAGGAAAAGAATACACAATAGAAAATTAATTCTCTATGGCCTAAATCACACAACAACAATGATTCAGGCTTTATTTATATATATCAGTCATACCCAGTTCCAGCCATTTTTCCTTAGAAGCATTGTCTGCAAGTAATCTACCAAATAATATTTAATGCTAATGTACAGTTTGTTTTTTCATATCTCAGACAACATGAATGGGCACTGACTGTGTTAAGAAGGGTTGACTGGGTAAAAAGTGGTTAAGTTAAGGAAGTGTCAGTAGGTTGGGCTTCTGGGGAATGGAAGGTCAGGAGGAAAGGACAAAACCTGCTTCTGCCCCCCCCCCCCTTGAAAACACATTCTGGGTGTGCATTTTTATCTTAGGGCCTCCCTGTAAAATGCTGAGATTTTGGCAGGCTTGACTGTGGGGTGGGGGCTGTATGTTGTCATACCGCAAGCTCTCCTGATACTTATGCCCCTGACAAGGGTCCCAGGAGGAAGGTATTCTCATTGCCTGCTCTTCATTGCCTACCTATAGTTCTGGGAGATGGCCAACAAGGCAGGTGTTTTTGGTGTGCAAGCATTCCATGTGGTTTTATATAGTTTTCCAATCTATGTTATATTGCTTATGATGCTTACATAGTGTGGCGGAGTTTAAAAATAGCTAATGCCACATTGATTATTGGCTTGCACAAATAAATGTGGACCAAGAATCAGCCCCTCCACTGGCATCGGCCTTCTTCTGTGGCTGCACACAAAAAAACACTGCATTGACCTGGGTACACAGGAACACAACTTGATTACAATGTAATTCTCCTACCTCACACCTGTAGTTCACCAATCCTGCAAGCTGGTGGTGCGTTCCTTCCGTTGACCCGGCCGGGTCCCTTAGCAACCAACGTGTAAAAGAAACGGATCCGCACACACACCGATTAGTGCAGTCGGGGATTATCCCCTTTTATTCAGCCACCAAACATGGTGGCTGAATAAAAGGGGATAATCCCCGACTGCACTAATCGGTGTGTGTGCGGATCCGTTTCTTTTACACGTTGGTTACACAGGAACACAGACAGGATGCTGATGTTGAAATTCATACTCACTCGTTTTGGAGTAAAAGTCCTCTCCGTGTCCCTGCACCCAGGCTAATGCAGTGGTTTTTAGTGCAATCACAGGAAAAGAAAAGATTCTGTCAGGGCCAGCCGGAATTCAAACTCTGGTGTTTGTATTTCTGCGACTGTGTACTTGCAATTTGAGCCACTGGAGGTGTTTAGGCCTGGTCCTGACCAGTTTTCCTTATACACCTTTTGTATTAATTTTATCTGCTCTTTCTTCTGCCCACCTTATTCATTTCAGGTGTAGGTCGTGAAGTAATTAAGACCCTTTATAAACCTGTCCCTGACCATTGCTCCTTGCTTTAGTCAGGGACAGGCTAATTAAGCTTTACTACCAAGATCTTGCCCTCCTGCGACTCGTGTTCCTGAGTCTCCATCTGTTCCAAGTCCCTTCTGTTCCAAGTTCCTGAGTCCCTTCCTGGTTCCATGACCCCAGCCTTGTTTCTGTGCTCCTGTCCCCTCTTTGCCCTGTTTCTGTGGATTTCTTGGTTTTGACTCCATTTGCCTGCATCCTGACCTAACCTTTTGACCTGATTACCAGACTCCATTTCAGCTAGCTGATTGCTCCTATCACTGGCCTGTATATTTGTTTATATTTTTAACCTTGCACCAGTTCCTGTTTTGTTTTTATAAAACCTTGTGTTTACTCACTATGACTTTACAATACGGTTCTTGCATTTATCTTTACACCCCAGGTTACCCAGTATACAGGCTCCCATCTGATTGTTTCTCGTCAGTGTCTGATCATAACAGATGCCAGTGGAGTGGCTGATTCTCGCCCTGTATTTATCCGCTAAGCCAAGAATCAGCTGTGCGTGGAATCAGCCAAAAGGTTTGCAAGTTAGCAACTGCTTGATGCTGCCCAGTCAGTATATTTTTGATTAAAAGTCATCTGCAGAAGAAACACTCTGCAAATTTGATTTTATGACAGTGCTAAGCAATCCCTTGACACTGTTGTTTTTCCATATAGTACTCTTGGAAGTCACAAGGATGACACTTGATGCTTTAACAATACCTGTTTAAAAAAAAAATTGTTATTTAGGAGAATGTTGTTGTAAGGAGAATTAACTAATACCCCTGTACAATATTTGCTTTTTTGTTATTATAATAGAATTGTCTAATTTTAGCTTTCTAGTATTATACACATAATCATACATGAGTAGGGAGGATACATTGATGTTTTGTTTGTTCTGTGATAAAATAACTGTTCAAAGCTTCCTGCTCCAGCTGCATGAACAAAGAACATAGAGCCAGATTTACTGTAAGGAATTACCCTGGTGGTCTAGTGGGCGGCAGGGTCCACCACTGGTCCTTTGGCGTGGACGCCCGCCGCGTTGTTCCTGTTCCTCTGAGTACCAGTTTCCTTATGACACGCTTCCGGGGTTTATGCGCCGGCGTGATGATGTCATGCGCAATGGTGCGAAATTCAAAAGGTATTTAAAGGGGCTTTTGTAATCTACACATTGCCCGTTGTTAGGTTCTATTTGGAAAGTTCCTAGGTGCCTTGCCTTGTGTATCCTATCTGATATTACTGGTTTTGACCCTTGATCTTGATCTGGATCCTAGCCTGCTGTGACTACTCTGATCTCTCCAAGAGTCTCTTCCAAGAGAATATCAAGATTAAAATTTCATCTCTTAAGCGGGGGCCCAGATTTATAGGTCCTATCCTATAACGTCTTGAGTTACTTGAGATGTTTATGATTTCTAACCTGTTTCATGTTTCTATGTTGAAACCGGCCATACAGGTTTCCACCAATCCTGTCCTCCTCCAGTGTTGGTAGAAAGTCTGGTCCAATCTGATGCCAGGGTTGACCACCTTAGGAGACCGTCTCATCCCAGGTATCCTGGTAAGCTTGAGGGTCCAGTGGCCCTTCCTAGAGTACTGTCTACAGTACTAAAGTACTACAGTCACATGTAGCTTTCAAAATGATCATTTCCAGTTTTTGTGTTTAGTCATATTAGCTCCTGTGCTTGCATTCTGTTTAACATAAGTAAACATAAGTATTTTATTGACTCCATTACTTTGTCTTCCTCTCAACCAAAGATATACAAATATTAGTATTTTGATTTATCTTGGGATTTTTCAAATACATCATCTGTGATAAATTGATGAAATGTTCAAACTTTCCAAGATTTTACTATAATGTACCCAGAGTCTAATTTTTCTTTCATATACAAGACAATCAGGAAATCAAACTGTGATCAAATTGATAAATACAGGTGCCCAAAATATAATTAAGTTATCAATTTCCAAAGGAACAAGACAACATTTTTCACAAGCAAATAACTATTTTAGTATCATTTCAAATAGATCATATAAATCATAGTGATACAGTGCTGTGGTTATTCAATAGTCACGAAAAAGAATATTTTACTCAATGGACATTTAATAGATTGGCATGAGGCTGTAACTATAAAACCATTTTTTATGCCTGCTGTTTGATAGTTTCATTAATTTTGCAAGCTTGCAGCATTTCAAAAACAATTAATAATTCACCCAGTGATAAAAACCCGAATAAAAATTAGTGTGTGACAAATTATTTGTTTATGAAATTGCAGTTTTTACAGCAATAACACAACAATCTTGCATATTATAAACCACAGATTTCATGTAACAGATTCAACATTGTATGTTATTTATCTAAATGGAAATTTGGGAAACAATGAAATATTATTTTCAACATTTCAATGGAATTCTACCTTGGGAAAACAAGCAAAAAAGAAAGATAAACACAGCTATCCATTAAAATATACATTTTTAAATGATTTATTCATGATTCTAGAATTAAAAATATTTATTTTATGTAAAGAATAAAATATCTTGGCTCCATCTTAGAAAAATAAGGAAAGACATAATAATGCAACTGACATACATCTTTTATTATCGAGGGGAGGGGGGAAGATAGGAACTCCCTCAAAATATCACAATTGTCTCTGTAACCCTAACCCTAATACTCTTCCAAGATGGTACCAGCATATTTTGTATTTAAGGTGATAAAACACTGTTGCTAAACAATATTTTACCCAAAATTTGCTGGACTACCTTTCCTAGCATACTATATTATCAAGTTTTACAGCATACTGGGAGCTGTAGTTGTGCATCATCAGGATTGCACTTGCTTGCTTACTTACTTAGCTACCTTTTCTCCAGCTCTCCTGGGTCAGTTAACCTACCACTGATTCCTCCAATGAGAATTTTATGCAGGACTGAGAATCATCACACATGGAGGCCCATTTATCAAAGGTCGGATTTTAGTGGTTTTTAGAGGTTATTGAAACCATGGCTAAAACTCACAAACTCTAAGGGGGTTATTTACTAAACTCTGAATGCAAAAATCACGAACAATTTGTGATTTTTTTTTTTATATAAAATCCGACTTTTAAAAAATCACTATATTTTCTGAATTTATTAAACCCTGAGGATGGAAAAGTCTGAATCTGAAAGTCCGGCATCTCAGACCTGTGGAGGTTGCATGTAAGTCAATAAGAGAAGTCCCAATGATTTTTTGATGTGCGCTGGGTTTTGTGCAATACGCAAAGTTTTTTGGTGAAAATTTGGAAAAAAACTTGAAATTCATGAAAATTTGATGAAAAAAAATCTAAAAAAAAAAAAACGGTGAAAATTGGATTTTTTTGCCGCAAAGCGAATTTTCAGAAAAAAGTAATAATAAATAAGTGTACAAAACTGAGCGGATTTGATCAGAATTTGTAGTAGAAAATATTGAGATAAATTCAGACTTTGATAAATAAGCCACTAAGAGGCATTCTTGTTGCAGCAAGCAGTAAAAAAAATCCAAAATTATTTTTTAAATATCTTAATAGTAAAAAAATTAAGCAGGAAGGGGTGGCACCCTTACTATCAGAGGGGGGTCAGCTGGTTGATGAAAACAAAATAAAAGCGCAGATTCTGAACTCATATTTTCCATCTGTCTACACAAATGAGGAACCAGTAAGTGAAAGTTTCCTTCTTAATAGTACCAATTCTAGTAATACAACTAATGATGCATGAGGAAATTCAAAAGAGACTAGAACATGTTAAGATTAACAAAGGTCCGGGGCCAGATGGTATTCATCCCAGGGTAATTAGCAATCTTAGCTCTGTGATTGCCAAACCTCTTTACTTAATTTTTCAGGATTCATTGAGATCTGGCATAGTGCCGAGAGACTGGCAAATTGCTAATGTGGTGCCTCTATTCAAAAAAGGATCCCGTTCTCAGCCTCAAAACTATAGGCCAGTTAGTCTGATGTCAGTGGTAGGAAAGTTTTTTGAAGGGTTAATAAAGGATAAGATACTGGACTTAATAGGACTTTATATGCCCCTTATAATTATCTGTTATTTATATATGGCACATACACATTGTATGCAGTGTTTTACAGAGATAGTTCATAATTTATATCAGTCCCTGCCCCAGTGAAGCTTGCAATCCAAGGTCCATATTACATTCACCTATACTATGGGCAATGTAATCAGAAGCCTATTACCCTGCTGTTGGAAGAAACCAGAGTACATGAAGGAAAAATACAGACACACGGAGAATATGCAAACTCCTTTGTCCAGAGCCAGTCCAGAATCAAAGTCAGGACCCCTACATAGTGATGGGCGAATTTGCGGCATTTCGCCGAAAAAATCACGAATTTCCCACGAAATTCGCAAAGCGGCGAAAAATTTACGAAACAGCGCCGTCTTGTTTTTGATGCTGGCGTCTCGTTTTTGACTCCGGTGTCCGTTTTTTGACACTGGTGAATTTTCACCAGTGAATTTTCGCGCCTGTTATGCAAATTTATTCGCTTGTGGCGAATCGCACAAATTCGCTGCAAATTCGCGCCTGGCGAATAAATTCGCCTGTCACTACTAGGGATGTAGCGAACGTCGGAAAAAAAGTTCGCAAACATATTCGCGAACTTGCGCAAAAATGCGAGCGGTTCGCGAACGGTTCGCGAACCCCATAGACTTCAATGGGAAGGCGAACTTTAACATCTAAAAAAGACATTTCTGGCCAGAAAAATGATTTTAAAGTTGTTTAAAGGGTGCAACGACCTGGACAGTGGCATGCCAGAGGGGGATCAAGGGCAAAAATGTATCTGAAAAATCTGCCTGTGTGTGCTTGGAAGAGATAGTGTAGGGGGAGAGCTGTTAGTGATTTCAGGGACAGATGATAGTAAGTTTGCTGGCTAGTAATCTGCTTGATACTGCTCTGTATTGGAGGGACAGAAGTCTGCAGGGATTTGAGGGACATTTTAGCTTAGGTAGCTTTGCTGGCTAGTAATCTACTGTTCTCTTTAAACAACTGCCATACGTTGACCTTGTAGGCATTGTTTGCCCAGTTTTTTTGGACGCAGCCACTGAAGCACAGTTGCCAGAAAAAATATGCCATATAAATGCTGAAAATAGTCATTTTTCGCCATACGTTGACCTTGTAGACATTGTTTGCCCAGTTTTTTTGGTTGCAGCCACTGAAGCACAGTTGCCAGAAAAAATATGCCATATAAATGCTGAAAATAGTCATTTTTTGCCATACGTTGACCTTGTAGGCATTGTTTGCCCAGTTTTTTTGGTCGCAGCCACTGAAGCACAGTTGCCAGAAAAAATATGCCATATAAATGCTGAAAATAGTAATTTTTTGCCATATACGTTGAGTCAACGTATGGCAAAAAATTACTATTTTCAGCATTTATATGGCATATTTTTTCTGGCCTCTGTGCTTCAGTGGCTGCGGCCAAAAAAACTGGGCAAACAATGCCTACAAGGTCAACGTATACACTACTACAGCGGTGGATACGGATTACGTAAAATATATGAATGCTGCTTGAAAAAAAGTAACTCAAGTGGTTTTTCTAGAGACGATAATATTATCAATATTTAGACAAAATGTGAACAAGCTCACACAGCTAGATGGCGGTTTGAAGAAAACACTGTGCAAATACTGCCCACAAGATCAACGTATACACTACTACAGCGGTGGATACGGATTACGTAAAATATATGAATGCTGCTTGAAAAAAGTCACTCCGGTGTTTTTTCTGGAGACGGTAATATTATGGATATTTAGACAGAATGTGAACAAGGTCACACAGCTAGATGGCAGTTGGTTGAATAACACACTGGGCAAAAAATGCCTACAGGGCAAATAATGCCTAAAAGGTCAATTTATACACTAATACAGCGATGGATACGGATTACGTAAAATATATTATGGCTGCTTGAAAAAAGTCACTCCGGTGTTTTTTCTGGAGACGGTAATATTATGGATATTTAGACAGAATGTGAACAAGGTCACACAGCTAGATGGCAGTTGGTTGAATAACACACTGGGCAAAAAATGCCTACAGGGCAAATAATGCCTAAAAGGTCAACTTATACACTACTACAGCGGTAGTAAAATAAAAAAAAGTAAAATAAAAAAAAAATGAATATTAAAAAAAAAAAATTAAAGTTGGTGCTGCTGAACTACTAGGAGCAGCAGATTAGCACACCAGTCCCACTCCCCAACACTGCTAGACTAATAGCACTGGGCTCTTATAGTAGTAGTAGTAGTAGTAGTAGTAAAACAACAAAAAAATAAATAAAAGCAGTCCTTACAAGGACTACTGTTATTGCAGCAGTCAGCAGATGAGATCAGAAGCAGGACAGCTGCCCACTGCAGCTACATACAGAGCACTGCAGTAGAAGGTAGATTACTAGCCAGCAAAGCTACCTAAGCTTAAATGTCCCTCAAACCCCTGCAGACTTCTGTCCCTCCAATAACAGAGCAGTATCAAAACGATTACTAGCCAGCAAACTTTCAACTGTCCCTGAAATCACTAACAGGCAGCAGCTCTCTCCCTACACTATCTCTTCAGCACACACAGGCAGAGTGAAAAAACGCTGCAGGGCTTCGGTTTTTATAGGGAAGGGGAGTGGTCCAGGGGAGAGCTTCCTGATTGGCTGCCATGTACCTGCTGGTCTGGGGTGAGAGGGCAAAAAAAAGCGCCAACAATGGCGAACCCAAAATGGCGAACGTCGCGCGACGTTCGTGAACTTCCGGCGAGCGCGAACACCCGATGTTCGCGCGAACAAGTTCGCCGGCGAACAGTTCGCGCCATCTCTAGTCACTACCCCTACACTGCAAGGTAGAAGGGCTTCCCACTGAGCGCCCATGCTGATATGATACAATTCTTGTGCTGTATACAAGGTATTTTTTTTACTCTTTTACAGATACTTGCCACTTTGTATCAGGTCATCAACAATAAAATATTGAACTAATACCAAAAACAAATTATATACAGAGCATCCAGGATACTAAATTAACCCATGGGTCACCAGCACTTTAGAAACCATGTGCAAACCACTTTAAGCTGAGCAGTATTTGAATTCAAAGAAACATTATTTACAATTGGTGTGTAAATTATTTGTAAATGTGCACAATGTTGTGCATGCCGCTTCACAGGTCTCTTAATCAGTCAGGCTTCTGATACATTGCTTTAAGTGTCTGAACCAGCTGCGCAGAGGCTTGAAGGGTTCAGACAGAAATTGCTTTCAGTATGGCAATTATATTTACTAATAACTTTTTAAATTAATGCTTATTGGAAATTTGCTTGAAATTGCCTTTTTGTTAATTTTTTAGAGTTAAATATTGGATTTACAACCCCTTTCACCATTATACTTATAATTATCAGGGTCTATTATATATCATTTTGGCACTGAATAAGAAAATGTTTATTTCTTCTATGTGCAGTTTCCGAAATCCAAGTGTTCCATGGTAAAAATGTAATCCCACCTCCTCAAAGGTTTGTCTTAACTTTATGTGACCTTTAGTTCATGCTGAACAGGAAAATAATACAATAATGTCCTACATGATTAATGAAAACTTCCCTGCTTCTCCAAACAGAAAAGCACAACAACACATTACGCTCTATTAAATTAACCAAGGGTGCAGATTTGTAATTACTTTATCAACCATTGATTTTTGAGACTGGGAAAAAAAGATTTATCACACAAGGCATTTTGTATCATTAGTGAAAGTTAATTATTAAGGCATTTTGTTTCCTACGACCACTTTAGGATTATGCATTATTTCTGTCATTTTGTTTATTTGCTCTTTTTTTTATATAAGGAAATAGGAAATGTACATGATGATAAAAGAAGTCCAGGATCACTAAATATCATGCAAATATATTTATATATTTTTTTGTCTTTCTTTATACACACCAAACGTATTGCATTTTGTTCTGATAGAACAAAAGCAAACAAAATGAATCACACCACCTACTCATTCCATTGTTACACCACTTGGCCTGTAATTTAATTATCATTCCATTAGATAAACCAGCAGCACACACATTGGCATTTTGTTATAAGAAATTAAATTACAAAAAGCCATTTAAATAAAAGTCTATATTTCTATAGGTGAAGTAACATTGCAGCAAAGTTTGCATTTGTTCTTATACTCTTTGAAGTTGTGATTATAAAAAGCAGACAGTTGCTGTGGGTTGTTTCAATTGAGTTTTCAGTTATACCTTGTGTCCAAAAGTGTGTTCTGAAAAGGCTTCTTGCACTTAGCACTAGGGCATAAATTCTGCTGATCACAACTGGAATGTCACAAAATGAACCATTTGGACAATGCAGTGTCCAAATGTAATTATGGAAAATTCTTTCTGTAACATATATGTTCAATAGCTGTCGGATCACTACCAACTTATAGAACTGATATTTTTTTTGCCATTTGTTCCTCAGCAGAGCTTGAAAAATAGGATTTTAGAGATGATACGAAGCAAACTACCCAGAATTTCTTTTTGGTCTTTTCTTGCATCTTGCAGACATTTACTTCAATTGCAGGTCTGTTTGCTTGCTTTGTACATCAAAAACCTGTATTTCCCTAAGGCCATCTTTATTGTAGATCAATAAAATGAGTCAGTTGACTTCTGTTGCACGAGTTACTGTGCTGATTTCACAGTTAAACCAGAATTGCTTTTATTATTAAAGCTTCTATATTATGTGTAAAATAAAATCTGAGTCTGCTCTCAGACTTTAAAAATAGATTGTATCCCTTGGTATTTTAGCAGCTTTCATTAATCTTTTTTTTTTGGTCAATTACAATGCTGAAAATTGCATTTAATGTCATCTTAACTCTGTCTTTAATGTAAGACATTTATATTAGTCCATTGTTGACTTACAAATGCATAGCAACAGAGGAACAAAAGATCCTGTGTAACTATCATGGGGCTGCTAAGCAACACGTTTAAATGCCAATATTTTGACCTCTATTTTATCTGCATTTGCTCTTCTCTTTTCTGTAATAATTACAGTGCTTTTTATCTAAAGCTTATTGATGCATTAATCCCACCAGTAAATTACATAGATATTTGTTTTTGTCTCATGCAGAGTACTGTTCTACATTTTAGCATCAGCTTATTTGTGACAGTAACAGAGCAAAAGAATCTGAAGCAATGAAGTCTTGTTAGAAAAAAAGAACAACAAATGCAGGAATACAGTAAAGCTCGAGGTTGTCTAAATGGAGACAAAAAGCTCTCCTATATAGCTTTGCTTCAAATAGAAAAAAAAAAAAAAAAAAGAGCAAACATAGGACGCCACAAGGAAGGGTGAGCTCCGCTTTAATCTTTCATCACCCGTGTTTCTGTTTCAAACATATTTATCGTCTGTTAACTTGTCAGGTCCTTCTTTTATTGGGAGACACTGGGGGCATATTTATCAAGGGTCGAATTTCGAATTGAAAAAACGTCAAATTTGAATTCAAAAAGAGCAACCGAAATTAAGTTGAAGTTTTTTTTTGGTCGAATAGGTCCATTTCAATCAAATAGATCTGTATTTGGCCGAACTCGAATCATACAAATCGAAGGAATAGTGCATTTGATTGAATTTGATTCAAAGTTTTTCCCAAAAAAATCTTTGATTTTTCAATGTCCACCAATTGACTCCAAATACGTTTTAGATAGTGAATGGTCGAAGCCGAATTTTTAAAGAGACAGTACATGATAAAATTCGATATTCGAATTTTCAATCTTTTTTCAAATTCGAATCGAACTTGGACCATTCCCTAGTCAAAGTACACAATGAATAGCTCAAAATTCTAATTTTTTCATTCAAAAATTACCTCGACCTTTGATAAATCTGCCCCTAGAAGACATCACCATTGTCAGTTGCATAGAATAGCTAGACTTTTAAAATGAACCCATGATTCCTTAATAGTGGGTTAATAGTCCAGGTTTCCTACATTGTTAATCCCACTATTAACTAAATTGTTAAAGTATGACTATGAAGATTTTCAGTCATCCAGGTCATGGTATATCTAGTATAGTTAAATATAAAAACAACTGGACTTGCTGAGTAATCATTGAGGACCTTTCCCTACTCATCCCAGCAGCTTCTTCAGTTCAACTGACTGGTGTGGGAAATTCTCGGGATATATAACTCTTCCACTAATCCAATCACAATGGCACATTGTAACTCTTCAAAGAGGTGACATCTGAAAATTCACAGAGGTGTTGATTCTGTGTAGTTACTGTGATAGGATTATCCAATGTGTCATGCAGCTCCTAGAAACAAGTGTTACTTGTGAGAGTTGCATGAATGGATATGTGAAGTGTTCTGAAACCGCCAGGATACAGATGTTAGAACAGCATTGTATGTAGCAGACAGGTTGTGTAGAAGGCCCCCACCTCTGTTATGGGTAACTGGGTTGACAGGGGAGGCAAATAGGTATCACCCAAAACATCTGTGAAGATTTGACATGCTTGTCAAGCATTGTGTCTAAACTACATTAAATTCCAGGAAAGTTCAAATATTACACGTTTACTGAAACATATTACATGTATGGGACCTGCTACCCAGAATGTTTGGTCTTCCGGATTAGGGATATGTTTGTAAATTGTTTTGCCACCAGGATGGAGTCATGCAGCTTAGTTACCAGCAAGTATAAGCTACGGTTTTCTTTTTATAGAGAAAAAGGAAAGCACTACATTTTAAATTATTTGCCTAAATGGAGAAGATGGGAAATATCATTTTCATAATTCAGAGCTTTCTGGATAACTGGTTTCCAGATAACTGATCTGATACCAGTAGTAGCTTTTTATAAGAACACAATTATAAATTATATTCCATAGACGACTGTGACATTTATTTGTACTAAAAATGTTTTGTAAAATATTCAAGATGATATATTCTCTTTAAATTAAACACTTTAAAAGTTTATGTCAACTTTCTGCTTGATCTTAATAGTAGTGTACCTTCAAAGCTATGAAATTACCAAACACATCCTTTAACCAAACATTACAGTACTTGTTGCTATGGTGTTTCAAAGAGATTTAGGCCTTGCTTTAACACTATCCAGAAGTGGTAAGAATTCTATAAATTTCTTTGAAATATTTGAACATTTTACGTTCTTTCACTTTAGGGGCATTTCCTGGGAAGGTCTTTTATTTTATCCAGGAAAACAATATATGTGTATGAGGTTTTTTTTCAGGACAATCTGAGCTTTCAAAATATGCTAATTTTGGAATAATTCCACTTCTGTAAAAAGATATAGGCGTCTAAGTCTCTAAATTATGTTTCCCATAGTACATTCATAGTTACATAGTTAGTTTGTAGCATACAATAGTTTAAAAGACTATGGCTGTATGTTGGTGGTGATCTATCCAGAAACCTTGCTGCTTGACTTGGTTCCCTTATTCCATATGGTAAAGAAGTAGGATGGCACACACTATTGCAATCGTGCTAAAACGTAAGTGTTTTATTTGTATCTCAAACACAATGTTTCGGAGGTACAACCTCCTTTATCAAGTGTTCTCCTACTTGATAATGGAGGTTGTACCTCCGAAACGTTGTGTTTGATATCCAAATAAAACACTTATGTTTTAGCACGATTGCAATAGTGTGTGCCATCCTACTTCTTTACCATATTACATAGTTAGTTATATAGTTAAATCGGGTTGAAAAAAGACAAAGTCCATCAAGTCCAACCCCTCCAAATGAAAACCCAGCATCCATACACACACCCCTCCCTACTTTCACACAAATTCTATATACCCATACCTATACTAACTATAGAGTTTAGTATCACAATAGCCTTTGATATTCTGTCTGTCCAAGAATCATCCAAGCCATTCTTAAAGGCATTAACTGAATCAGCCATCACAACATCACCCGGCAGTGCATTCCACAACCTCACTGTCCTGACTGTGTAGAACCCCCTACATTGCTTCAAATGAAAGTTATTTTCTGCTAGTCTGAAGGGGTGGCCTCTGGTACGGTGATCCTCTTTATGGGTAAAAAGGTCCCCTGCTATTTGTCTATAATGTCCTCTTATGTACTTGTAAAGTGTAATCGTGTCCCCTTGCCCAAGCACAGAAAAAGAGAAAACAACCCCAACCTTGACAGTCTACCCCAGAGCCGGGCCAAGCCGGGCAGGCGCCCTAGGCAGCCTGCCTGGCTGCTGCGCTGGCTGGATGAGCGCTTCTGCGCATGCGCGAAAAGACGCTTCTGCGCATGCACGAAAAAACGCTTCTGCGCATGCGTGAAAAAACACTTCTGCGCATGCACGAAAACCACTTTGTCGCATACGCAAATTGATGCATGCATGGGACAGTGGGCGGTCGGCAGAGAAGGGACCGGACTAGGGGTAGGAGTAAGTACGTGCCTACTCTGCCTACCCCTAGTTCCGGCCCTGGTCTACCCTCATAATTTAAGTCTTCCACACCTCTAACCAGTTTAGTTGCAAGTCTCTGCACTCTCTCCAGCTCATTTATATCCCTCTTAAGGACTGGAGTTCAAAACTGCACTGCATACTCCAGATGAGGCCTTACCAGGGACCTAAAAAGAGGCATAATTATGTTTTCATCCCTTGAGTTAATGCCCTTTTTTATGGAAGACAGAACTTTATTTGCTATAGTAGCCACAGAATGACACTGCCCAGAATTAGACAACTTGTTATCTACAAAAAACCCTAGATCATTCTCATTAAAGGAAACTCCCAACACACTGCCATTAAGTGTATAACTTGCATTTATATTATTTTTGCCAAAGTGCATAACCTTGCATTTATCAACATTGAACCTCATTTTTCACTATGCAAAGTGGCAGCATCCTGCATGGAACCTATAGTTCTGCACAATTTAGTATCATCTGCAAAAATAGAAACAGTACTTTCAATGCCCACCTCCAGGTCATTAAACAAGTTGAAACGCAAGGGACCTAGTACAGAGCCCTGTGGTACTCCACTAACAACACTGGTCCAATTAGAAAATGTTCAATTTACCACAACTCTTTGTAGTCTATCTTTTAGTAGTTCTCTATCCAGGTACACATACTATGTTCCAGGCCAACATTCCTTAATTTAACCAGTAACCTTTTGTGTGGCATTGTAGCAAAGTCTAAGTAAATCACATCCACTGCCATCCCAGAATCGAGGTCCCTGCTTACCTACTCATAAAAATAAATTAAGTTAGTCTGGCAAGATCTATTACGCATAAAATCATGCTGGCATACACTCATAGTATTATGATTTGCTAGTCCAGTATCTTATACTTTAATAATCCTTTTCCTACTACTGACGTCAGACTAACTGGCCTATAATTTTGAGGCTGAAAATGGGATCCAGTCTCTCGGCACTATCCCAGACCTCAATGAATCCTGAAAAATTAAGTAAAAAGGTTTGGCGATCACAGAGCTAAGCTCGCTAAGTACCCTAGGATGAATACCATCTGGCCCCGGACCTTTGTTTATCTTAACATGTTGTAGTGTCTTTTGAATTTCCTCATGTGTGAACCATGCATCATTAGTTGTATTACTAGAATTGGGACTATTAAGAAGGAAACCTTCAATAACTGGTTCCTCATTTGTGTAGACAGACGAAAAATATGAATTCAGTATCTGCGCTTTTATTTTGTTTTCATCAACCAGCTGACTGCCCTCTGAAACTAAAGGTCCCACCCCTTTTTTTTACTATTAACATATTTAAAAAATAATTTTAGATTTTTTTTTTACTGCTTGCTGCAATATCCTTTTCTATATCAATTTTAGCTTGCCTTATAGCTTCTTTGCATGATTTATTGGCCTCCTTGTACCTTATAAATGATTTGGCTGTCCCAGATAACTTGAAAGCCTTAAAAGCACGTCTTTTCTTACCCACCTCAACACCAACGCTTCTATTGAACCAAAAAGGTTTTGCTTTGCAAAGACGTTCCTTGCTTACAAGTGGAATATACTGACAAGTATATTTATTAAGCAGCATTTTAAAGACTTCCCATTTTTTTCTGTGTTTAACCCTGGGTTGCTATGGGTAACTAGATCTGGGCCTCTTTTATTGCGATGATGAACGTATATAAGGGGTCATTTACAACCTTCTAGGCAAAAAATTAGAAGAATGCACTAATTTTTCTGCACTTTACACACTGCATCCTGCTATTGCACAATTGCCTAGGACCTCTACATTCCATTTTGGAACACAGAGACCTGCAACTATCCTCTTGAATAGAAAACTGTCTATGTTCAAGATCAAGGTTGACGGGGAATCATATAGGCATTCTGCTTCCTACTCCCTAACAAACACATCATTCAGAAGATGCAGTCTGCAACAGAGCCCTGTCCTTAACACCTCTTCTATGGGCCTCTTATTCTAGAATTTTCTTTACACCTGCATTTTTCTCTTTGACTGGTTAAATCAGGTCTGAGGTTTGGGCTGCAAAAATGAAAATACAAAACTTTATTAATACCATAACCGAATCTTCTTAAGGGATACATTCCCTAGTTTAGTTGGATGTCATCAAATCACACAGAAGAAGAAACACACAGTTTAATAAATGATTTATATTATTATATTATGTATATTATATTATATAATTACACATTAATTTTACACTGCTTTTTACAGCATTTTCAGGCATAAATCATTTTACCCAGTTTGATAAATAGGTCCCTCAGAGAAGCAAGATCTGACAATTTGCCTCAAACCTAATTTCTTATTGCTCCTATTCAGTATGTTATAGCAATAAATCTTTATTTCCTTCTAAAAGGAGCAGTTTTGTAAGTTTAACTTCATCAGCTAAGCAGAGCCTGTGGTGATAATATTAGGAACATTCATTAAGACACCAAGAATTAAAAATAATTCATTCAAGGTAAAGGTGTAATTTAAATCTTCGCCCATTATGCTTGAAGGAATGCATATATAGTACAATAAATGAATTAAAACCTTTATATAATGATACACATTCTTTTGAATCATGCACCTTCTGGTTTGCAGCTTATTGTGTATAGTTATAGCATCCACAAATAAACTAATTGAAGGAGAACTAAACGCTAAAAATTAATTTGGCTAGAAATGCCCTACCAAAGGGCTATGGTTGCCATGGGCTGATATAGAAGCCTAAACATACAACATTTCTGCCCTACTTTTTTAATTCTCCTTTAAATAAAAAATGCTGAGGGTCTAATCTGCTAAAACTACATGCAAAGTGAAAAAAAATTAAATTTTTTTTTACCATAATGCAGCATTTTCCGGTAACATTGTTGCAAACTGCAACACTATTTAATACTCATCAACGGCAACAATGCAAAAATATAGATGACAAAGTTGCACATAGTGATGACTAAATTTTTTCACCAGGGTTTGCGTCAAATTTTTGCATTTCACCATCTATGACTTTTTTGCAATATTGCGACAAAAAAGTTATTGAAAGAAAAAATGCATATTGCCTTTAATGCATATTGAGTGGGAAATAACTTGAGATAAAACAACGATTGACTTTACTGCATTTGGAGAAAAAGCTGCCAAATGTTTCGCTCATAACTAGTTGCACCCATTTCTGTAAGTATTGAATATTGCTAGGGACTATAATATGTGTCTTTATCTAAGGGGGTTATGCCATAAATGTTAAAGGGCATATTTATCAAGGGTCGAATTTCGAATCGAAAAAACTTCTAAATTCTAATTCAAAAAGACCAACCGAAATTAAGTCGAAGATTATTTTTGGTCGAACAGGTCCATTTTCGATCGAATAGGTCCAAATTTGAATCGATGGAATAGCGCATTCGATCGAATTTGATTCAAAGCTTTTCCAAAAAAAAACTTTGATTTTTCAAAGTCCCCCAACTGACTCCAAATAGATTCTAGGAGGTCCTCCATAGGCTAAAACAGCAATTAGGTAGGTATTAGATGGGGAATGGTCAAAGTCAAATTTTTAAAGAGACTGTATATAATAAATTTCGATGTTTGAATTTTCAAATTTTTTTCAAATTCCAATCAAATTTGGACTATTCCCTAGTCGAAGTACACAAAAAATAACTCGGAATTCATCTTTTTTTTTCATTCGAAAATTCACCTCAACCTTTGATAAATCTGCCCCTAAATGTTTTCCAAATGCTTGGAAGTTGCATATAGAGATGGGACTTGTTTGACATGTTGACTTGTTTTCTAGAAGATTTGCCTATATTTTGCACATGGCATACTGTTCATATAGCACCACGTCAAATAATTTACAGCACTCCTTGTTCCATTCACATGAAGAACTCTACAGAGAACAGTAAAACAGAAAAACAATGCTGATATTGAACAATAAATACATTTGAAATAACTTGCATATACAGAATACTGTACTGTATATATCCTGTGTGATTTTGTACAGTTAGGAAGTCAGATAACCCTTTAAATGTATCTATCCTGCTTGCAATATAAAGAAACTTTTCCACACAAAAGCACAATATTACTTTTTATAAATAAGTCTTTGGATCACACACCACATCAGTCTGTTTTAAACTAGGTATTTATAACTTTTTTTTTTAAATATCAATGCTTTGCCTCATATCATGACATTTCAGTTTAGCTGATTTACTTTATTTATTGCTAAAAACAAACTATAAGAAACCAGAGCCTAAAAAAGAACGGGCTACTGGGAAACCCTCATCTGCACAGTTTTCTTTCCAACATATTGATTTCAGCAATGCTGTGCAGAATGCATTACGCTAAGGGGGGATGATTTGTGTAGCACCAAGACAGGAGTTCTTTCAGAGGTTGAATAAGGATTTAAAGGATCAAGAGTTTGTTCAGAGACTAGTTTTTGTAAACAGATTGCGCTCCAATGAAGAAGACCTGAACTGACAAAAAGCCAAATAAAATGTTACAAAAAAAGGAAAATATGAAATCACATATAATAAAAATATGAAAATAAATATGATAAAAAAGGATGAAAAATACAAAAAATATTTGAATTATTGCAAATTTGTTTTTACACCTTTGGTGAGGTAATAATAGAGCATACTTCTTTGTGCATATAAAAGACCATTTTATGGTTATATAGGATTCATCCAGCAGAAAATTTACCAGTGCACGGTTTGCCTTTAAAAATATTTACAAACAAATGGTGTTAGTACCACACTTTGGCCAGAATATGTAAGCTCACGTGCCATGTCAAGGCCCCTCATTGTACTTGAGTCCTACATGATTTGTGAACATTATAAGTTTGTAGTGCATTTAAAATCAAGTCCCCCAACATCCAATATGACTGAGTAGTAAGACCATTGCGCTTTTAAGCCCCAGCCAACAAACATACACCTGTGAATAATTACCTTTATACTCTATCTATTAGCATTTTCAGTTTGTAGTGCATTTAAAATCAAGTCCCCCAACATCCAATGTGACTGAGTAGTAAGACCATTGCACTTTTAAGCCCCAGCCAACAAACATACACCTGTGAATAATTACCTTTATACTCTATCTATTAGCATTTTCAGTTTGTAGTGCATTTAAAATCAAGTCCATCAGTAGACAATGTGACTGTGTAATAAGACCATCATGGACTTCCCCTTAAAAAACAGGTCCTATAGTTTAAAAGCAGGATTAAGGGATGCTCTTAATTTTGCAAAGAGGATTTTTACAGGATTTGTATTTGCAAATATAGCAAGGTTGTATATGAATTTACTTCAGGGGTCCCCAACCTTTTTAAACCGTGAGCCGCATTCAAATGTAAAAAGAGTTTGGGAGCAACACAAGCATGAAAAAGTCCCTTGGGGTGTCAAATAAGGGCTATAATTGGCTATTTGGTAGCTCCTATGTGGAGTCTCTACTTGACACTATACTTCGTTTTGATGCAATTAAAACTTGCTTTCAAGCTTGGAATTCAAAAATAATCACCTGCTCTGAGGACCCTGAGAGCAACATCCAAGGGGTTGCTCTTGAGCTACTGGTTGGGGATCACTGCCTTACTTGAATGACTGACTAGAATAGTGATGGGTGAAACTGTGGAAATTAGCTGAAATACATTGAAGTTTATGGGTGTTTATTTTTTTTGATGTGCGACTATTCTTTTCACCCATTGGAGTCTATGGGCATCATTTTCGTGCAATACTTCCCAAAAAATTTCACTCATCACTACTGTATAATAATGTATGCAATGAAATGAATTGTCATTTCTGAAATATTAGAGGTTTTCCTAAACTGGAGGAAATTCAGCTGCATTGTCTCCTTTAGAATGTTTTATTATACACATATACCCTTTATAAAGGTTCCCATAATATTATATTACTTTAATAACAGCAGTGTGAACAGTTGTGCCTGGGTCCTGGGCCTTCTAACTGTCACATTTCAATAATGATTTCAAAAAAACTGTAAGCACTGTAAACAAGGTTTTCCCAATAAAATACAAATAGCTTTCAGGGTTTTGAAGCAAAAGGAAAATTTCAGGGATACTCAGTGGAAAGTAATGGTACTGATGCAATGTGTTTGGACACAAATGTTGAAGCATGAGGAAATTAGCATGTTGGGCAGAATTTAATTTTACAGCTCCTTGTTAACAAAAGTTAGTTAGTACCCTACAAAATGGCTACAACGAGCACCCTGCTACACCAAGCATAGTATTACATTAGCTGATAATGTCGTTTTGTAGTATGCAATTAATTATTTGTTGCTATTATATTTTATATTTCTTTGGCAGACTTTTACTATGCTCTTCTATTTAGCATATTTGTAACCAGTGTTGCTTATAATTAAGTATTTATTATAGTGAAGTAGCTAAAAGAAATGCAAACTGCACTCCCCATTAGGGTTTTAAATTATTTCTAGAAGGACTTTATTACTAATGTACTGTATTAAAGGAACAGTAACATCAAAAACTAAAGTGTTTTAAAGTAATGAAAATATTGTGTAATGTTGCCCTGCACCGGTAAAGCTGATCTGTTTGCTTCAGAAACATTCATTCTTCCATACAAGAACATTTTTTCAATTAAATGTCTTCAAGGGAACATTTTTAACTTTTGTGTAAGTTTAATGCCTGTGTAAACTATATGCTTAATTTAAAATGGAAATTACTTGAAATAAAGTTTGTGCTTTTTTGAATAATGAGATGTTTCTTGATTTTATATTGTTCACATAAGCTGTGGTATTGAGATTTGTGAATTAGTCATTCCTCTGCTTTTCCTCTATTTTTAGACCCTGTATTTTGGGAGTTTGCCTAGTTGTTATAATTGTCTGTATTACTAATACTACTAATAAAGGTGATAATGGACAGCCTTGTCTAGTACCATTTTTTCTATTAACTTTCATAGACAGAGCACCTAAATTTATTACATCGGGGTGAATCGTTGGTGGTAAAACTTCCTTTATTTTGTCAACGAATAGCTTGGCACATATTTTTGGTCTACTGATTAGGAATATTGATCTATAACTAAATGTTGTGAGGGGTCTTTATTAGGATGTGCTATTTTTTTATTATGCAGCTGTATATCTGTTGGGATCTGAATTATCTCTGCACTTTCTTATGGTAAAAAGTCAAAAAGTTTCTTTCTAATATTGCTTGATAGTGTTGGTTGATCTAAATTTCATGAACAATCAATATGTTTTGTTCTATCCTTTTCATTCTAAATTAGGTCAGTCAAAGTGTAAATTGAGTGAGAGCTGTGGAAAAAGAAAATTAATATTGTTATGTACATTGGGAGGTAGATAAGTATTGCTTTCGCTATCACAGACAGCTATATAAAGCTTTGGTCCTGGGGATGCTCCCCCTTACAAGCTCCCTTGCATCTTATGTCAGCCCACAATCTCCAGGGCTGAAAAACTTGCAAATAAAAGTTTGTGTAAAGCTCATACTGGCTGTATCCCAGACAGAAAGCTTTTGAATCAAATGTTGGGGAAGTGCAGGGTGAAAAGTCTGGGAACTAACTGCATAGCCCAGTTTCTGTGTTAAACAACAAAGTATTTGAAGTATAACAGTCTCAATATATACAAAGTGGATGGAAAGTGTAATTGCTGAACTATAATTAGAGACCCCACTCATCAGATAAAAAACTACTTTTATTTCAGCAGTTTAATTACATCAGATCCTGACGCGTTTCGTATCTTAGAGATGCGTAGTCATGGGCATAATTTTTCTTAGCTTCTAACGATTTTTTAAATTGCCAATTGGGAAATGACATCATTAATTGATTCACGGGGTGTTTCAGCTCAGACGTCTGTTCTAAAATCCATTAACCCTTTTGCAGGGGTGCTTCGCCAATGAGGCGAGTTGAGGCTGTCCACTAGGTACCAGGGGCAGCAAAAATGCTGCTCCTGGTACTTTAAGAGCGAATTTCCAGGGGAGGGAGGGCAGCAGCAACTGCTGCTGCCTCAGGTGGCGGAGGGGCCAGGCCAGGACCCATAGCATTTAACACTGTTAAAGTAGATTTTGCTTAAACCAGCCTTATGAATGCTCTTTTTGTTTTTACCAACAGTTGATTTTAGTATAAATATTGTTGATTTTTTAACTATTCAATATGGTACTTTGTTGATATTGTTAGTTTCTCATCTTAAACAATTCGTTAACCATAAAGTAGGGAAAGCTGTAATTCATCTTATATTAAATATTTTGCAACTTAATTTTATTCTAAGAAATGATAAATACATATTATAAATGTATTCATGTCTATTGAAAACCAAAAAGAGCATTCAACTTCACAAAACATCTTTTATTGTTAAGGCTAGTGAAATGTACCAGATATGAAATATGTAAATTTAAATTAATTTGCTCCAATGAAATATGCATGTGAATGAAATGTTTAAATAATATGTAAATAATTAAAATATTATTATATGATTTTCAAAGATTATATATATATATATATATATATATATATATATATATATATATATATATATATATATATATATATATATATATATATATATATATATAAAGATATGCTTTAGGAAACTTCAATACAATTTTGATTTATATTATTATTATTGCATTGGATTCCTGTGATTTCTATGTTTCCTTAAAGAATTTCTCAAAGAATATTTGATTTAGATTCCAACTGGGAATGTATCTAAACATATTAGTGACAAGGTAGCCATGTTTGATTTTATGATTTATCTGTGGTAGAACAAGTACAAAATGGTAATATTCTAACAGTTACTGAACATTAATTTTTATGTATCATTTTTTTATGTATATTGTGAATATTGGTTAAAGATATTCTTATTTATAATGTATGTAGTTTAAACGTGGCAAGCTATGTCGAATCTGAGATTTAAACCCTCTGATTGTCGGGTCCCCAAAGTAAATATCCAAAAAGTTCTCTATGGAGCAGCCTGTCCATCAGATTGCCACCCCTATACTCAGGCTCAATTTTCTGTATGTCCTGTATTTTCAAATTATTAATATCTCCGCCACTACATTCAAGAAAATGTCTGGATACCACTGTGGTATTACTTCGGGAAACTATTTATATGCTCCCTCATTCTATTCTTTAAATATCTAGATGTACAACCGACATATTGTATGCCACACTATTGTATGCCAGAACAATTCAGCAAATAAACCACACATTTAGTATTGCAATTTATGTAACACTTCATTTTAAATTATTTTCCTGTACTCTTGCTCACAAACTCAGTTGAAACTAACAACCTCTCGCAGGTAACACATCTATTAGCCCCGCAATTGTATGTTCCATCTATGTGTAGCCAAGTTTTTATCTTTTCTTTACTTTGTACTACGCTTGGCGCTAGCAAATAGCCCAAAGTGGGTGCTCCTCGTGTTACTAACGTACATCCATTTTTTTGAATTTCTTGTAAGCTTTCATCATTAAATAAAATGGGTAGATTCTTCTTAACTATCCGTTTTATTATTTGATACTGTCTGCTAAAGGATGTTATAAACATGGGCTTCTCATCTGTCTTATCCTTCTTCTGTCTGATATTATCATCTGAAACAGTGCTGTCCAACTTCTATGGTAGTGAGGGCCGGAATTTTTCTAATCTACATGTTGGAGGGCCAATAATGGAAGCCAGTGTTAGCCACTCCCTGTTTTTAGACCACACCCACTTTAAACCACACCCATGTTACCGCAAGACCATGTCCACATTAATAGCACACCAAAAAAACAGATGGTTGGTGCTCACTGCAACGATCAGGGCCAGAACTAGGGGTAGGCAGAGTAGGCAGCTGTCTAGGGTGCCATTGAGGGGCGCACTTTTAAGGGGATCTTTTTTAGGTTTTTAATTTTTTTTCAAGCGTTTATTTAATAATTTGTTCAGTAATCATGGTCACCCAGTTGGATGGAATCCATCTCCTTCACCTTCTCCCTCTTGTCGGCAAGTAATAGCTCCTTATGTGTGGTGCACCGCGACGTGCATACACACAGAGAGAGGAAGAGAGCTGGCGGCCTGCTTGGTGTGGCTCGCTCTCGCTGCTCTCAGCCTTGCACAGTTGCACTGAACTGAAGACATTCTTTCTATTACTGTAAAGTGTGAAGCTTCCTGCTGGCACAGCCAGGTACAGATTTGGGGGCCATATGTTTGCTGTTGCTGCTGGGTGCTGGCACAGGTACCCAGCAGGGGGGCAATATGATGTGATCAAATTTATTTTTGGCTGCTGCTGGCACAGGTAAAGTTTGGGGACAATATGATGGTTGCTGGAGGGCTATATGATGGCTGCTGAGCTTCTTTGTACAGGTATAGGGGCCAGTAGTATAAATGAAAAAGTGTTGTACACTTTCTTGCTCTCTTTATTTAAAAACCATCATGTTAAGGAGGGAAATGGTAAAGCAGGAAAGGGTCATTGAGTGAAGCTATTTCCTAGGCGGCCGAACTACCATGTGCCTGCCCTGGCATGGATGCCACTCATATGTGAAAAAAGTTAAGTCATATAAGACATACCTTTAAATCCATATGCCTCCTCCTCCCCTGTGTATAATACAGTACCCCAGCATATGGTTAAACACCTTAGGGGCCACTAACAATAATATTCAATTGCTAACAAACCCCCAGAACAAATACCAAAGTATGACACACACAGGGAGCATATGGAAGGGAGAACAGAGCAGGAGACTGGAATCAGGACCATTCTAATATGTACTACATACAGTGACACAGTGCTGGTGCCCCATTAGCATTTTGAATAAGGTGTGAACAGGAGAACAATGTGGGCAGTTTCAGTCTGGGTCTCAGGTGGAACAGTACAGGGCTTTTGGATGTGAACAATAGAGGTGTCACAAGTGTGAACATTATAGGGGGATCACAGGTGTGAACAATACAGGGGATTACAGTGTGAATTAGAGGTTTAAACAATGCTGGGACCAGTCAATCTCTGTAGTGATACCTTCTAAATTTTACATATGGTAAACAGACACAGCAGGGATGTGGATGTTGCGGGCCGCCAGTTGGACAGCCCTGATCTAAAAGGACTGTTCTATCTACCTTGAATGCTTTCATGAAGGCCAATTCTAAATAATTTCTATTCAAAAGGCAATCTCTCAATTCAATGGATTTATTTATGTATTCTTTATCTGTGCTACAATTTCGGCGAAGTCGTTGAAATTGTCCAAAAGGTATAGCTTTGAACACATGCCGTGGATGGCATGAATCAGCCCTCAGTAAAGTGTTCCCTGCAGTCTCCTTCCTAAACACAGTACTCTCTATTTTATTTCCCCTGTAAGATAGTTCCAAGTCCAAAAACCTGATTTTGCATTTGCCAAATTCACTGGTAAATCGTAAATTACAATCATTATTATTTAATTCTGTGTCAAAATTATTAAATTCTGATTGAGTGTCTCCCCAGATAAATAGCAAATCTTCAACATATCTTTTATACAATTTTATATTATCTAAACTGTGTGTTGTACCTCTAAAAAAGCGGGTTTCTTCCCATCAACACATATTGGCGTGCAAATTTTGCTCCCGTTGATGTCCCGCATCTTTGGAGTTAAAAGGTGGAATCAAATTTGAAAAAATTATGTGTCAACAGGTATTCAAGTGCCTTCAAAATGAAATCAATAACTGTTTTATCGTAATTACTGTAAGTGACCAGGTGATATTCTACAGCTTCTAAACCTTTTTTGTGTGGAATACACGTAAATAATCCCACCACATCAACTGTGGCCCAACTTCATTTGGAACTATCCCAAACAAATTTATCGAGTATTTGAAAGACTGAGTGTTTTGTATCACACAAATAAGAATCAAGTCGCTTCACTAATGGTTGTAATGGTTGTAATAACATGTCTATCAACAAATTCTCATTCAATGAACCCACACATGAGACTATGAGCCTGCCCTCAGGAGGAAACTTGTTCTTGTGTATTTTTGGAAAATGGTGGAAGATTGGAATGTTCAATTTGCAGGTACAAGATGGTTTTTGACTCGATGATTGAACACTCCATTCCGGTAGCCTATTTCCACCAGTTCCAATAACACTTCCCTAAATCTGTTTTGGGGATTTGAACCTGATATGCTCCCTCATTATGCAGCTGTCTCTGGGCTTCCTTGATGTACTCAAACGTGTCCAACACAACAACTTTCCCTCCTTTATCCGCTTTGCGTATAACAATACAATACAAAAGAATCTGATTTTAACTCTCTTAAGGCCCGTTGTTCACTCTCGGATAAATTTGAAACTTGTTTTTTTATAGAGTTATTTAAACTTAGATTAAATTAAATCTTGAAATGTGTCTATGCAGGGACCCTTAACTGTACTGGGTAAAAATCAGATTTTCCCCGTAAATTATTTAGATCATTCATATTGATGCCACAATGGGCCCTAGCATCTGTTTCACTCATAAAGGATCTTAGAGTATGCATGGCTCTTTCGTCCTGAAAGTTAAGTGGAACTTCTTGCTCTCCCATATGATTGCCCAAAGAGTTACTGGGGATATATCCAATTTATCATTGTCAGACAAAAATTATGTTATTCATTGTCTTATTGTTTCTGTTGTTTTCTGTAGTAAGGAAACTGATGCATATACCTGAGCTTAATCAGAACTTTTAATCACACGTATATTTGTTTTAATCAGATTCTGCAAAAATCTTTGACTAATACAGTGTTGTCTATTATTGAGTATCTGTTATATAAATGTGAAAGCTAAGTATAGTTTATCTATATAGTATAAGAGTTATGTATGACACATAACTGGATGTTTTTAAAGATATTTTTTCATAGTTGATTGAGGATTTCTAGGTAGATGTGTGAAGTAGTGGGTTGAGTAAAACAAAAGCTGGCTCTCGCATCACCCAGTGTAAGATGCGATGTCTGGTGCTCAATGGTAGAGGTTCGGCCACCTCACAATTCATTCAATTAAGAAAATATCCACGGCACACAGGCTGCTGCAAGCAAGGAACCCCTTGCACGTTTATTGCGGAAGTGAACAACGTTTCGGGGTCACGCCCCTTTGTCAAGCCTGAGGCAGCAGCCTGTGTGCAGTGGATATTTTCTTAATTGTAGTGGGTTGAGTGCCACATTTAAGTTGCTTCCCAAGATTATGCTCCCTTTCTCTATTATGCTAATAATTTTAATAATTTGTTGTAAAGGTTAGAGTTTGTTTGCATTTGGGAATTAAAAGTTGACTATAGTCATTGGTCATATAGTATAGTCCCCCCTTTTGCCATATGATACCTGCCCTCTGGATCTTCTGTTAATATTATTTCCTGAAATTCTTTTAATGTCTTTATCCTCTATGGTTTATTTTTTTCATTTTTGGCCATGCACCACCTCAAATGATTTTTATCTGGTGATTTTCCCTGTTTTGCTGTATATAAGGTCTGGAAGCTTATTTTTGGCACGTTTAGACCAATTTATGGTTATAATTCATTACATTGCGGTATTTAGTATTTTGTTAGCCATTTCTAAATTTATATTAGTTAACACTATTACTTAAGAGCAAAGCATAATAACTTATAGGTAACACATAAACAGAGAATTAAACACTGCAGTGTTAGACGTTGTTCATTTGTTGTAACATAGTAACATAGTAAGTAAGGTTGAAAAAAGACACATGTCCATCGAGTTCAACCTTTTTTTGTTGTCATTTTTTTTTGTGCTTCTTGTTGTCATTGTTTACAAACCTATTGATGTATTTAAGGTAGTGCTACATTTAGGTTTAAAGTCTATTCGGAGGCTTAAACTAGGAGGGAGCTGGATGACCTTGATTATTGGAGCAACTTGGAGATACAAGGTTCTGAGATAATTGTGTTTGATTCAGCATCATTGCTGATAAATAACATATTTCTCTAGTCATATAGGGAATTATATACCTCCTATCGTAAAATATGTGAATGTTATAAGTCACCAAAGAGTTCCACAACCTGTATGTCTTTGAGATCTCCTTTCATTTGGCTATCTTGGTTCTCCATCTACCATGCTCCCAATCAATCCATTTCCTATGCTAGAAGAAGACAGATGTACAACAAAACAATATATTTGGCAATTAAACCTGAGTGCAGATTTGTTCAGTACAAGGCTTAGCTTCGGGAAAATAGAGAGAATCAGAAGAGATATGTAGGTCTTACTAAGGCCTTACATTGAAGCCTTGGTCATTTCAAACATCACTAACAAGATAAGAGATGTCTGAAGAATTACTATAATACAGTTGTCTAACTGATCCTTTATTTGTTTTTGTTGTATTGTTTTTTTTTTTTTTTTTTACAAATTTTACAGCCAGGAAAGAGTGAAAAGATGCAATGATGGTATTTGTATTCCAAAAACATCCTTTCAAGCAGACTTTAATAATGTTGTATATTTATATATTACCTATATGTCTGTAAATTTTTCTCATATTAATGAAAATCTATTTATACCGCCATAAAAATGGATACTAATACATCCCTAAAAGTAAAGGTTCCTACACGTTGGGGCTGCATATCTTACGACAGAATCATTGTTTAAGTATCTGTAACAAAACAATGAGTTTTAAGGGCTCACCAAATTGTGTACGTCAAAAGATGTCAAAGGTTAGTGCAAATTACCTGCAGTAGCCATTCATTGAATGTGACGATGCATGTTCTAAATAAATATAAATATTGAATAGCATATTATTGTTATGTCAATATTTCTGTAATCCTTTTCTGGTATAATTCCAAACAACAGGCTAACACCCCAGCATACACAGTGTGCTTCTTGTTGGCAAACCTGGAAACCCATGCTGTATTGGTGAGAAAGGTGTGGAAACCTAGGGCTAAATAGCTCAGTGTTTTCACACAATAGCCATAAGTGATAAACTTCAGGGAATATCACTATAAAATAAATTAGTTTAACACAGATATAGAAACAGTGATAAGCTTAGTATAGAAAATAGAGAAATGCAACTTGGATCTATGCTATGGTCTCTCTTCTTTATCTAGAGAAATATTTTTATATCATGTTATTTGCTACTGAACTATTCTTAACATGTTACAGAACAAGAGTCAATAGCAAAAAAAAAAAACAGTATTTGAAAGAACTATTAATATTAAGTATATTTATCTTTATTTCAGTGGTGTAATAGAAACACATGTTGACAGCAAAAACTGTACTGAAGGGTCTGCCTAACAAATTTCCACATTTTGTGCCATGTGTATCCCATATTATCCCATATTATGGGATCAGCAGACATAAAACTATTATATCCAATGTGGCTTGCACTTGTCTCAGTTGTTTTATATTGAGTTGGTACCGTTTAGTAGTAGTTTGCTTCACTAAGTCTTCATTACTAAAGGAACATTTCTTTTAAAATTTCAATGAATACATGAAAACAAACAATAGCATAATACAAGCATGTTCAGAAAAAAAGATAACTTCTAGGCAATTATAAGAAGCAGAAACTATATGGAAACGTACAGTATATGGTAAACGAAAGGAATACTTAGGGAATATTTCATACTGTATGTGTAAAAGCTACAATGCCTGGGAAGCATAAGAATGAACTCTTTCTGCATGCTGGCAAACAGACTTTCAAATAGGTTTAAAATAACTGATTGGTAAGCATTTTAGTACCAGCCAGTTTGAAGCAAATATACTGTATGTAACATTAGGACACCACTAAATTATAGGCAAAAGTTTAAAATACTAATATATTAAAAAGCAACTGATTGGTAAGAATTTTAGTACCAGCCAGTTTGAAGCTAATATAAGGAACATTATGGCGCCACTAAATTATAGGCAAAACAGCCTATACTATTTAACATTATTGCACAAAAACAATTATCCATTTGTGATCCAAGCAGGTTCCTCTTCAGAGAACCAAATGTTAATTCCCTGAGGAATACTTTCTTAGGGCTACAGACTTGGATAATTGTTTTTCTTCAATTGTATAATTGGTATGCTACTGTTTTCTTATTGACTGATTGCTTTAGGCTTGCTTGGTCCATTTACAATCTTGGCACCCCACCACAATAATGTCTTTGCATTGTGTGCAATACATAACAGTCTTTTATCCATTTTTCTCAAACTGGTTCTTTTCCATCTCCTCCTTACAACAAAAAACTTGCCTTAGCTAGATGCTAGGTACCTAGCAGAATAGTTAGAATTTGGAAATATGTAACAAGGTAAATGTATTATTTGTCCTTATAATGAAAATCTGTCATATATAAGGGAGAAAAATCAGAGAAAAGGCCAGCAAACAAAGAAAGCCATGCTTGCTGCAACACCAGACATTATCCGTAGAGTTAAGTATCTAATAGGTTCAACACTGGCAAAAAAACATTTAAAAATGTTCATACCTTACACCATAGGGTTTGCAATTATTGTATTTAAACCGGGACCCATGAATGACTTGAAGTGAAATTAGTATGACTTGACTATGAATTAAATAATATGGCCAGCGCGCATACTGCATATCATGCATCAGGAATCAAAATGAAAGGAAAGAAGTTTTCTCCGGAACATCTGTAAATTACTTGTGGTAAATTTACAGTCCACGTTCTGCAGCATTATAATTTTTCTTCCATGCTGTAAAATGCAATTACAATGTTCTTTATCACCTGTTTGTTTAGGTATAGTCATAACTCTGAAAGCGGATGAGTTTAAATACTTTGTATCTGTCTGGCTCATGACAAATTACAAGAGCAGTAAAACTGATATTAATAAATCTAAATATATTTATTTTGTAAGAAAACATGATAAATGTTTTTAGAAATGCTGGATGAGTGTTCTCTGTAACTCAGCAATAGCAGTCTGTGTTAATGAACTTACTCAAGTAGTGCAGTAGAATTCTACAAAGGTGAAAGATTTAGAAACAACACATAAAAGGAAACAGTAAATCCAGGCTTATTTAGACTAATCATAGCTAAATAGGAACATTTGATTTGAAATTCCCAAGACTGCTTTTTTTAAAAAACTAAAATTTAATCTCTGGCTTAAACATATCAACATTCATGAATGAATTCATTTAACACGAGAATGCATCATAAAATATTATCCCAGTGGTAGCAAAACAAAACCATTTCAAGATTTTTCTCCTACTTTCATCAAAGTGATCTATGACTTCCACTGTGCAATCCAAACCTTTGAGACTATTTAGTAAACCCAGCAAATCATCATTGACTGAGCAAGTAATTAAAATTCAACATTAGCCCATCAGTATCTTCCATTGCTGAAGGCAAAAGCTGGGAAGAAGCTGAAAAGGGGAATCTTTGAATATACTGAAAACACTGCAATAGAGAGTGTGCAAGAGGAAACTGATGATGAGAGAAATAAAAGGGAATGATAATACATGTCTAAGCTTCATAAACTTTTTTTTATCCCTTTCAATTGTTCAGCTTGGTTTATATATTAGATTAGATGCTTCTTGATAAAGAATTAGCACAGCCATTGCATCAGAGGGATGAGCGGAAGAATCTGATGCCCATGAGATTTTAAACCAAAGGCCTGCAAAAAAGAATGTTTGATGCTGTTTGAACAAGTTAAAGTGAATATTTTAAAAAGACTAACACTGATAAAACAGAAATCTAAACCACAGGCAGCATGTCATTTTTTTTTTTACCTGGATCTTTTCAGGATGGATTTACTTTTGACATTTTTCCTGCAGGTATACCTTTCCAGGACTTGATATACTGGGAAGAGCATTTTTTTTTAAAATCACCCAGTTCTCAAGACTACAACCCACTTAATATTTAGGCCCAAGTCATGCAGCATTAAAAGAGGAGCTTGTAAGGTGGTCATTAGCAAGGTTAGGATATTGCTGTAGTTCTCAGAATAGCAGCAAATAGCAGCTTGAAACCGAGTAATTCAGTTTCCAGTAAAACTGCCCATAGATGCAAAGATACCAAGAAACAAAGGTTTGCATGATTTCCGGACCGTGTGTGATGTGTCCTGACATTTTTTGTACAATGGCGATTGGTCGTTCAGGTTAAAAGATTTATATCAGCTACCAGTAAGAACTATGCATGTATTGCCTATCTAACGATATCCATGGGAGATTCCACTATTTGTCAGACATAACTTTTGTATGATTGCTTTCTGTCAATAAATGGCCTGAACATTGTGTCATTTGTTCTCTTTACTACGTTATATTAATCTGAATAGTTATTTGCCAGTCATAAGATTGGCATGGACGATTGTTTGTCCAACATAGGCTATAGTCTGTACAACTATGGCCAGCTTTAGATGAGAGCCCTAGTGATACATTTCAAAAATGACACTGAGAGGCCTATTTATTAAAACTCTAGTGGTTTTAGAGGCTTTTGAAACCATGATTAAACTAATTTCCATGCAAGTCAGTTATTTATCAAAAGATCCGAACTGGTTTTAGCTGAAGTATTTTTGGAGTTGGAATTTTTGTTGTATTTTTAATCCTGGAAAAGTCATGCTTTTTTTTTCCAAAGCAACTTTTTCAGGTTTTTGGTGGCAAGAAGTCCAACCCAGAAAAGTCTCAGTTTAGTAAATAAGCCACAGAATGTTTTTATTAATTACAATTAGACATGTAAGTATTACATTATTGATAATGTATATAATCTTTGCAATTGTAGTCTCGCAAAGTATCTTGTCAAAACACAAAATCGCTATGCATTGCCTCATATCAGGAGGTGTATACTACGCGGGGAAAGAATATATATATATATTCTAGTGAGCAGCAGTACCAATCAGGCCGTATTAGGCCAATAGTAGAGGAGGCAAAAAATGGGTCTTAGCTACCAGTAGGTGACGCCAAATTAAATATCACATGTAAAGACTCGTTGTTAGGTTACTGTACAATAGCAACCATAACCGACATCAGTGAGGGTACAATAAGTTCGGTTTTCAGGCTGTAGGATGCTGTCTATCTTAACTTATGTAGTATACCATGTGTACAACCTTTTTGCAGTATGGCAGGTGTACCAAGAATTTAAATCATATCTCTATTGATGCCATCCTTCTATACCCTTGTAGTCATACGAAGCTGCCAACCCGTGTGTATGGGTGTTCGGCTTGGCCAGGGTGTTAAGTGTATGGTTGAGGTATGTGTCATCAGAGTGAAGGGACAGATATGGGAAAAGGGTGAGATAGTAGTAGGCTGGGTCTCTAACTGTATCAATTCAGGGTGTTAGCCCTAAAGTACTTTTACATAGACACTATGTGTTTTTGTTGGAAAAAATATAATCGGACATACAGTATGGTGCCAGCCTGTGGTACACACTGGATACTAGGACAGGTCAGCAACCAGGTAAGGGGTATGAGACACTAACCCGTCCTGTAGTGTGTGTACATCCCAATCTAGTGGATAGGTTTTAGTTGGCTAGCAGGGGTAATGGTATTGACCGTGCCTGCATAAGGAAATTATGTGCCAGTCTATAGTAAATGTGAAGGCCTATGCGTGTCCCACATATCAATGGAAAAAAATGTTTTACTTTAGTGGTCATAAATTACAGACCATAGTTCATTCAAAGTCCCCAAAATGGGATGATAGAGAATCCAAAGGTTGCCTACGTGGGAGAAGTGGAAAATAGAAAAGTAAAAAGGTAGAAGAGGGAAAGTAAGGAGAAGTTACACATAACACAAAGTGTTGAACGACTGTAGTGGTGCCACTTCCTTTACTCAATGCTGCTCTGATGGAAGATCTGTAATTTGCCATTCTGTCTCTGAAGTTAGTGATGCTCTTGCCCACATATACTAGACCGCAGGGTATAGTATAGTAGTATATAAATAATAAAATTAGAGGTGCAGGTCAGCCTTTGTTTGATGGCAATCGGTTTCCCGGAATGTGGGTGGGAAAATGTGGGTCCTGTTAAGAGATGCCTGCAGGTGGTACAGTATGTGCAGCAGAATCATCCAGGCTTAGAGTTAGATAACCATGTGGAAGTCATGGGGAGTTGGTAACAGTGTGCAGGATCTGTGCTCACTATTCGGACCCTCAAGTTTCTTCCTCTTCTGTACGCAATCCGAGGGGGCATTTTAAAGGAAGGTGGGAGAGTTCTATCCTTTTGTACAATAGACCAGTGATTGTGGATGGCTTTTGTAAAGGATCTGGTACTGGGGAGTATGTTTTAAGGAAGGTAAGATGGTCTTCATTGCCCGTTGTGTGAGTACTGTAAGTGGAGTTTAACACTATGTGAAGCATGAGGCTCTCTGACGGATGTCGAGCAATTCATGGAGGAGGTATCCCCGTTGAAGAAAGCGATCGATAAGTTCATCCAGTTGAATATCAAGTCGTGCATGGTCTGTGTTATTCCTTACAATGCATATCATTTGTGAATACGGTATACTCTTTAGCAAATGTGGCAGATGACAAGATGCATGATGTAATAAAGTATTTCTATCAGTTTCTTTACGACAAATCGTAGTCATAAGTTGGGTGCCCAGTTTTCAGCAGTAGGATATCTAGAAATGGTATCTCGTTGGGATCGATGTGTGCTGCAAACTTGATTGGAGTTTAAGTAGAGAATTTAGGTTTTCCACTATCTGGTAGAATTGGTCTTTGGATCCCGTCCATAGGACTAATAGATCATCTATGTATATAGATGTGCCATATTGGGACAAGATGTACTGTTCTTCAAAGTGTGCCATATAGAGATTGGTGAAGGTTGGTGCGAGATTAGAGCCCATGCTGGTCCCACTTGCAGATAGTAACTACGTTCAAACTTGATATAGTTACGCTTTAAGCATAGTTCAAGTAGGTCAATGAGGAATTCAGTGCTGGGGCGGGTAGGGTCTGGATGTTGTGATAATGTCTCCCGAATCCATTCAATGCCTTCGTCTGTGGGTATCACTGTATACAAAGAAGTAACGTCCATAGTGGCAAGAAAGGTATGATTGGGTACCGGTTGACAGTCTTTTAGTTTGTTGAGAAGCTCCCCAGTGTCTTTTGGTAGGTTGGTGTAGTTTGTACCAGAGGTTGTAAGAAGTGGTCGATATATATCGCCAGGGGTTGTAGGATAGATTCGCGTGCGCTTCTGGGGGGTTTGTGAGGGTTTTGGGAATTTTGGGAAGGGTGTAGAGTATTGGACAGACAGGGTGCTTAGTTACGAGGTAGGCATGTGTCGATTTGGAGATGATCTCACTTTTTGAAGTTTGCAGTGGGGTCCGAATCGAGTTGTGTATATACCGAGGGGTCACCCAGTTGTTTGAGAATCTCGGTCCTATAGTCAGAGTAGTTAAGGATGACCACTCCACCCCTTTTGTCCGCCAGTTGACGGCCAGGGATGTGATAGCTTCCTGCTCCATCCGTGTTATGTTGGACAATCCAACTGTATCCCTTGTTTCAAGGATTCATCTGTTAGCAACCGTGTAAATGCAGCAATAGACTTGGGGTATTTTGTGGTTCGAAAGCACTCTTAGCAGGAAACAGAGTATAGTCTCTGGTGGATTGCACTCTAAAATGTTCTTTAAGTTTCATGGCCTCTGAAATTTCTGTATGTCGATCATGAGGTCTAGTTGATTGATTTTGGTAGTAGGGACAAATGAAAGGCCTTTAGAGAGCACTTGTAGTTCAGCTTGGCTGAGTTGGTGGTCGCTGAGGTTGAAGAGTACTTCCTCCTTTGGTGGTGAGGATTTGGTGGTCTTGTGTCAAATGCCGCTCCGCCTCTTGTGTGGGCGCCCCTGGTTTTTGACCGGGTGGTAGATCCTAAAAAAATGTGTGCTAGAATAACCAGACATGTTGATACTGGTGTTGAGGTTCAAAGGGGAGGATGCAACTCTGGATTTACCTCTACTCCAGGTGGTGCATGTCAGAGTCAGAGGGGGAGGAAGTAAAGGAAGAAGAATCAATGCCACTGAAGCCAATCCGTTGTCTATAGGGTCTGTTAAATCGTGGCTTGGTTTGTTCCCCACCAAAGAGTCAGTTATACACCTGTCTGTTTTGATAGTCAGAGTGGACAATCTGTACCTTATTATTCTTGAATTTATGTAGTTCAGTAGTATAGTGTGTAAGTTGTTGTTCCAACTTTTACAGCCACTTGTTGTGACGGTCAGATCTCAATGTAGTAAGATGTGCTGTCTCAAAGGAAGCTATTTCCGTGCACGTGATTGACAGATTTTTGGTTACCTCTTCAATGACTAATAGTATAAGATCAAGCAAACATTTATTTAGGATCTGGCACTAGGGATGTAGCGAACGTCGGAAAAAAAGTTCGCGAACATATTCGCGAACTTGCGCAAAAATGCGAGCGGTTCGCGAACCCCATAGACTTCAATGGGAAGGCGAACTTTAACATCTAGAAAAGACATTTCTGGCCAGAAAAATGATTTTAAAGTTGTTTAAAGGGTGCAACGACCTGGACAGTGGCATGCCAGAGGGGGATCAAGGGCAAAAATGTATCTGAAAAATCTGCCTGTGTGTGCTTGGAAGAGATAGTGTAGGGGGAGAGCTGTTAGTGATTTCAGGGACAGATGATAGTAAGTTTGCTGGCTAGTAATCTGCTTGATACTGCTCTGTATTGGAGGGACAGAAGTCTGCAGGGATTTGAGGGACATTTTAGCTTAGGTAGCTTTGCTGGCTAGTAATCTACTGTTCTCTTTAAACAACTGCCATACGTTGACCTTGTAGGCATTGTTTGCCCAGTTTTTTTGGACGCAGCCACTGAAGCACAGTTGCCAGAAAAAATATGCCATATAAATGCTGAAAATAGTCATTTTTCGCCATACGTTGACCTTGTAGACATTGTTTGCCCAGTTTTTTTGGACGCAGCCACTGAAGCACAGTTGCCAGAAAAAATATGCCATATAAATGCTGAAAATAGTAATTTTTCGCCATACGTTGACCTTGTAGACATTGTTTGCCCAGTTTTTTTGGTTGCAGCCACTGAAGCACAGTTGCCAGAAAAAATATGCCACATAAATGCTGAAAATAGTCATTTTTTGCCATATACGTTGAGTCAACGTATGGCAAAAAATGACTATTTTCAGCATTTATATGGCATATTTTTTCTGGCCTCTGTGCTTCAGTGGCTGTGGCCAAAAAACTGGGCAAACAATGCCTACAAGGTCAACGTCGTTGACCTTGTAGGCATTGTTTGCCCAGTTTTTTTGGCCACAGCCACTGAAGCACAGAGGCCAGAAAAAATATGCCATATAAATGCTGAAAATAGTCATTTTTTTGGTCGCAGCCACTGAAGCACAGTTGCCAGAAAAATTATGCCATATAAATGCTGAAAATATAAATTTTTTTGGTTGCAGCCACTGAAGCACAGAGGCCAGAAAAATTATGCCATATAAATGCAGAAAATATGCATTTTTTTGGTCGCAGCCACTGAAGCACAGTTGACAGAAAAATTATGCCATATAAATGCTGAAAATATAAATTTTTTTGGTTGCAGCCACTGAAGCACAGAGGCCAGAAAAATTATGTCATATAAATGCAGAAAATAGGCATTTTTTTGGTCGCAGCCACTGAAGCACAGAGGCCAGAAAAAATTAAACCAGTAGGGTTTGCACCCTAGTTTGTAACGGTGGCGGAGGGAGGAGGAGGACGCTAAAGGACAGCTGTGTGTGGAGTCATGAGGCTTGAAGAGAAGGACAGCTGCATAGAAGTCAGAACAAGTCTTCCGGCGTGCAGTAACCCTCCGAGATCCACCCTCATTCATTTTAATAAAGGTCAGGTAATCGACACTTTTGTGACCTAGGCGAGTTCTCTTCTCAGTTACAATCCCTCCTGCTGCACTGAAGGTCCTTTCTGAGAGCACACTTGAGGCTGGGCAAGACAAGAGGTTCATGGCAAATTGTGACAGCTCTGGCCACAGATCAAGCCTGCGCACCCAGTAGTCCAGGGGTTCATCGCTCCTCAGAGTGTCGATATCTGCAGTTAATGCCAGTAGTCCGCTACCTGCCGGTCGAGGCGTTCTTTGAGGGTGGATCCAGAAGGGTTGTGGCGCTGCCTTGGACAGAAAAACATTTGCATGTCTGACGTTACAGACTGGCCAAAGGGCTTTGTCCTTGCAGGTGTGCTCGTGGCAGGATTACTGGCACCTCTGCCCCTGGAATGTTGATGAGTTCCTGAAGTGACATCACCCTTAAAAGCATTGTACAACATGTTTTGCAGGCTGGTTTGTAAATGCCGCATCTTTTCGGACTTGTGGTATGTTGGTAACATTTCTGACACTTTATGCTTGTACCGAGGGTCTAGTAGCGTTGCGACCCAGTACAGGTCCTTCTCCTTAAGCCTCTTGATACGGGGGTCCTTCAACAGGCATGACAGCATGAAAGACCCATTCTCACAAGGTTGGATGCAGAGCTATCCATCTCCGCTTCCTCATTATCAAGGACTGCATCATCCACGGTCTCCTCCCCCAGCCACGTACAAGACCAGGGGTCCCCAAAAGGTCACCACTAGCCCCCTGGGAAGCCTGCTCCTGTTGGTCCTCCTCCTCCTCCTCCACAAAGCCACCTTCCTCCTCTGACTCCACTTCTGGCACCTCTCCCTGCGTTGCAGCATGTGCCTGGGTTCGTTCTGGTGATTCCGACCAGAAATCGTGCGCTTCCAGCTCCTCGTCACGCTGGTCTACAGCCTCATCTGTCACTCGTCGCACGGCACGCTCCAGGAATAAAGCGAAGGGTATTAGGTCGCTGATGGTGCCTTCGGTGCGACTGACCATATTTGTCACCTCTTCAAAAGGTCGCATGAGCCTGCAGGCATCGCGCATAAGCACCCAGTAACGGGGGAAAAAAATCCCCAGCTGTGCAGATCCAGTCCTACCACCCAGTTCAAAAAGGTACTCGTTGACGGCCCTTTGTTGTTGCAGCAGACGTTCCAACATAAGGAGCGTTGAATTCCAGCGAGTCTGGCTGTCAGAAATCAAACGCCTGACTGGCATGTTGTAGCGCTGCTGAATGTCAGCAAGGCGTGCCATGGCTGTGTAGGAACGTCTGAAATGGGCCGACACCTTTCTGGACTGGGTGAGAACGTCCTGGAATCCTGGGTACTTGGAGACAAAACGTTGGACTATTAAATTTAACACATGTGCCATGCAGGGCACATGTGTTAAATTGCCTAGTCTCAACGCTGCCAACAGATTGCTTCCATTGTCACACACCACTTTTCCGATCTGCAGTTGGTGTGGGGTCAGCCACCGATCGGCCTGTGACTGCAGAGATGACAGGAGTACAGATCCGGTATGGTTTTTGCTTTCCAGGCACGTCATCCCCAAGACAGCGTGACAACGGCGTACCTGGCACGTCGAATAGCCTAGGGGGAGCTGGGGGTGCACAGGTGTGGAGGAGGAGAAGGAGGACCCAGCAGCAGAGTAAGAAGAAGAAGAAGACGAGGTAGAGAGCGATGGAGGAGTAGAGGTGGTGGCAGAACCGCGTGCAATCCGTGGCGGTGACACCAACTCCACTGTTGTTGTTGAGCTACCCATTCCCTGCTTCCAGCCATTACCAAGTTCACCCAGTGGGCAGTGTAGGTGACATACCTGCCCTGACCATGCTTGGAGGACCATGCGTCAGTAGTCATATGGACCTTTGGCCCAACACTAAGTGACAGAGATGCGGTAACTTGGCTCTGCACATGTTGGTACAGGTGTGGTATTCCTTTTTAGAAAAAAAATTGCGGCTGGGTACCTTCCACTGCGGTGTCCCAATTGCTACAAATTTGCGGAAGGCCTCAGAGTCCACCAGCTGGTATGGTAAAAGCTGGCGGGCTAAGAGTGCAGACAAGCCAGCTGTCAGACGCCGGGCAAGGGGGTGACAGTCAGACATTGGCTTCTTACGCTCAAACATGGCTTCACAGAAACTTGGCTGGTGGCAGATGACTGGGAATGGGAACAGGTGGTCAAGGTGGAAGGCGGAGTGGAGGGTGGTTCAGACGGGTCAAGGAGAGCAGAGGTAGAGCAGTAAGATGCTGGACCAGAAGGAGTGTGGCTTTTAGTTTGCCTGTTGCCTTTGAGGTGTTGCTCTCCCAAGTGCTTTGTGCTTGCCGCTCATGTGCCTTCGCATAGAAGTTGTACCTATGTGGCTGTTGGGCTTACCAAGGCTCAGTTTCTGACTGCACTCATTGCAAATTACAATGCTTTTGTCAGAGGCACACACATTAAAAAAATCCCACACTGCTGACTTTTTGGAAGTGTGCGATCTGGCGGTAACAGTAGAAGTTGGCGGAGTTGGCGGTATTGGCGGCAATGGCGGGTGCGTTGGCCGGCTGAACACAGGTGCCGATACATGTTGTTGCCCTACTGATCCCTGCGGGCTGTCCTCCCTGCTTCTTCTAAGTCTTATTCTCCTACTGCCTCTCTGACTCTCCGTCTCTCCATCTGAACTACCCTCCTCTTGCTCTCTTCTACTAGGCACCCACAAAACATCAATCTCCTCATCATCATTCTCCTCAGATGCATCAATTTCTTCTGACACATCACAGAAGGAAGCAGCAGCGGGGACCTCCTCCCTCATCACTCATTATGTCCATCTCTATCGTGTTCTCTGCCAGAATTAAATCTGGTGTAAGGTCCTCATCTCCTTCATCTTCTTCTGGCAATAATGGTTGCGCATTTACTCAGTTCAAGAAACTCATGGGAAAATAACTCCTCTGACCCCAGTGAAGAAGGGGCACCGGTGGTGGAGGAAGTGTTACGTGGGGTGGCCATAGCAGTGGAGGATGAGGAGGATGTTGTGTAAAGTTAGAAACGGTAGAGGATGGGGTGTGCTGTGTAAGCCAGTCAACTACCTCTTCAGCATTTTGGGAGTTCAGGGTCATTGGCTTTTTAAAACTGGGCAATTTGCTAGGGCCACAGGATTGCATAGCAGCACGGCCCCTAGCACGGCCTCTGCGTGGCGGCCTGCCTTTGCCTGGCATTATTTTTAAAAAAACAACAACAACAACAAAAACTCAGTTGGTTTTTCTGGAAACGATAATACACACAGCTAGATGGCGGGTTGAAGAAACACTGTGCAAATAATGCCTACAAAGTCAACGTATACACTACTACAGCGGTGGATACGGATTACGTAAAATATATGAATGCTGCTTGAAAAAAGTAACTCAAGTGGTTTTTCTAGAGACGATAATATTATCAATATTTAGAAAAATGTGAACAAGGTCACACAGCTCGATGGCGGGTTGAAGAAAACAGTGTGCAAATAATGCCTACAAGGTCAACGTATACACTACTACAGCGGTGGATACGGATTACGTAAAATATATGAATGCTGCTTGAAAAAAAGTAACTCAAGTGGTTTTTCTAGAGACGATAATATTATCAATATTTAGACAAAATGTGAACAAGCTCACACAGCTCGATGGCGGGTTGAAGAAAACACTGTGCAAATAATGCCTACAAGGTCAACGTATACACTACTACAGCGGTGGATACGGATTACGTAAAATATATGAATGCTGCTTGAAAAAAGTAACTCAAGTGGTTTTTCTAGAGACGATAATATTATCAATATTTAGACAAAATGTGAACAAGGTCACACAGCTCGATGGCGGGTTGAAGAAAACAGTGTGCAAATAATGCCTACAAGGTCAACGTATACACTACTACAGCGGTGGATACGGATTACGTAAAATATATTATGGCTGCTTGAAAAAAGTGACTCCGGTGTTTTTTCTGGAGACGGTAATATTATGGATATTTAGACAGAATGTGAACAAGGTCACACAGCTCGATGGCGGGTTGAAGAAAACAGTGTGCAAATAATGCCTACAAGGCCAACGTATACACTACTACAGCGGTGGATACGGATTACGTAAAATATATGAATGCTGCTTGAAAAAAGTGACTCCGGTGTTTTTTCTGGAGACGGTAATATTATGGATATTTAGACAGAATGTGAACAAGGTCACACAGCTCGATGGCGGGTTGAAGAAAACAGTGTGCAAATAATGCCTACAAGGCCAACGTATACACTACTACAGCGGTGGATACGGATTACGTAAAATATATGAATGCTGCTTGAAAAAAGTGACTCCGGTGTTTTTTCTGGAGACGGTAATATTATGGATATTTAGACAGAATGTGAACAAGGTCACACAGCTCGATGGCGGGTTGAAGAAAACAGTGTGCAAATAATGCCTACAAGGCCAACGTATACACTACTACAGCGGTGGATACGGATTACGTAAAATATATGAATGCTGCTTGAAAAAAGTGACTCCGGTGTTTTTTCTGGAGACGGTAATATTATGGATATTTAGACAGAATGGGAACAAGGTCACACAGCTCGATGGCGGGTTGAAGAAAACAGTGTGCAAATAATGCCTACAAGGCCAACGTATACACTACTACAGCGGTGGATACGGATTACGTAAAATATATTATGGCTGCTTGAAAAAAGTGACTCCGGTGTTTTTCTGGAGACGGTAATATTATGGATATTTAGACAGAATGTGAACAAGGTCACACAGCTCGATGGCGGGTTGAAGAAAACAGTGTGCAAATAATGCCTACAAGGCCAACGTATACACTACTACAGCGGTGGATACGGATTACGTAAAATATATGAATGCTGCTTGAAAAAAGTGACTCCGGTGTTTTTTCTGGAGACGGTAATATTATGGATATTTAGACAGAATGGGAACAAGGTCACACAGCTCGATGGCGGGTTGAAGAAAACAGTGTGCAAATAATGCCTACAAGGCCAACGTATACACTACTACAGCGGTGGATACGGATTACGTAAAATATATTATGGCTGCTTGAAAAAAGTGACTCCGGTGTTTTTTCTGGAGACGGTAATATTATGGATATTTAGACAGAATGTGAACAAGGTCACACAGCTCGATGGCGGGTTGAAGAAAACAGTGTGCAAATAATGCCTACAAGGCCAACGTATACACTACTACAGCGGTGGATACGGATTACGTAAAATATATTATGGCTGCTTGAAAAAAGTGACTCCGGTGTTTTTTCTGGAGACGGTAATATTATGGATATTTAGACAGAATGTGAACAAGGTCACACAGCTCGATGGCGGGTTGAAGAAAACAGTGTGCAAATAATGCCTACAGGGCAAATAATGCCTAAAAGGTCAACTTATACACTACTACAGCGGTAGTAAAATAAAAAAAAGTAAAATAAAAAAAAAATGAATATTAAAAAAAAAAAATTAAAGTTGGTGCTGCTGAACTACTAGGAGCAGCAGATTAGCACACCAGTCCCACTCCCCAACACTGCTAGACTAATAGCACTGGGCTCTTATAGTAGTAGTAGTAGTAGTAGTAGTAAAACAACAAAAAAATAAATAAAAGCAGTCCTTACAAGGACTACTGTTATTGCAGCAGTCAGCAGATGAGATCAGAAGCAGGACAGCTGCCCACTGCAGCTACATACAGAGCACTGCAGTAGAAGGTAGATTACTAGCCAGCAAAGCTACCTAAGCTTAAATGTCCCTCAAACCCCTGCAGACTTCTGTCCCTCCAATAACAGAGCAGTATCAAAACGATTACTAGCCAGCAAACTTTCAACTGTCCCTGAAATCACTAACAGGCAGCAGCTCTCTCCCTACACTATCTCTTCAGCACACACAGGCAGAGTGAAAAAACGCTGCAGGGCTTCGGTTTTTATAGGGAAGGGGAGTGGTCCAGGGGAGAGCTTCCTGATTGGCTGCCATGTACCTGCTGGTCTGGGATGAGAGGGCAAAAAAAAGCGCCAACAATGGCGAACCCAAAATGGCGAACGTCGCGCGACGTTCGCGAACTTCCGGCGAGCGCGAACACCCGATGTTCGCGCGAACAAGTTCGCCGGCGAACAGTTCGCGACATCTCTATCTGGCACCACCTTTTGCAGAATTCCATATTGTTCCGTCTGATTGTGGGTATATTCTTAACCCTAAAGCCCTGTGGTATGTGTAAAAATCTTGTAAAAATCCGACAGGTAGATGCCGGGTAGTTTCAAGTCAATCTCCCGTTCCAATGAGGCAGTGGGAATTATGTCATCTGTTGTCTCTGTAAACAGGATATTTGCAGCTTCCACATCGGAGAATTGTAGCCCACTTAGTGGGATATTGATGAGTTCAGGAACTTCACTATTTTCCATTGCCTGGGTTATGTAGGCTGACCATCGACGAAAGGTGTTTATGGTTGAAGATTCTCGGGTTCAATGGCAAAAATAGATTACATGTAGATGTCTGGATGCCTGCACAACTAGTATAGCGGTGTATGTTGCCTGGGTGCAAATAAAGCCCAAAAAAGATGCACAAGATGAAGCCACTTGGATTTGTGAGTTAAATGTGTCATGACTCGGGATTAATTGAAGAAACTATGTTATCTAAAGTCATCTTAACTCATTTAACCTTTTCATTAGCATAATAAAGCACCATTGTTCACAACGGTGAATGCTTTAATTAGATGGGATCTCTGGGTTTAGTTTTTCTGTGTCAAACAAACAAACTAAAGTGGCTTCATCTGTATACACCAGAAGGAGGCTCGCACTCACAGGTCTTACAAAGAATATAAAGGTGTTTATTAATCAAAACGTTAGTTCCTATTTTTGATTAATAAACACCGTTATATTCTTTGTATTATGCCACTCCTTCTCCTGTTCTGTCAAAGGCTCCTGAAAGAATGATGGCAAAACAATCTCATTATTTAGGGTAGGACTACATGGGCGACTTAGATGCATCCATCGGATCTGACACTGGGCGGCAAAATGCCTGTGTCAAGTTGGATGCGACGGGAAACAGCGTTCGTCCCACGCAACACGACTGTCGGATGCAAACGCTGCACGCTGCATCCAACAGTTGTGTCGTGTCAGACGAACGCTGCAACACCATCCAACTTTTGTATTACTAAGGGTAGCACAGCCAACTTGGATGTGTTTCCGTCGGATCCTAAGCTGGGCGACAAAACGCCCGCATCAAAGTCGGATGGTGTCGTATCGTTCGTCCGACGCAACATGACTGTCAGATGCAGACGCAGCATGCAGCGTTTGCATCCGACAGTTGGGTCGCGTCGGACGAACACTGCAACACCATCCGACTTTGGTACTGCTCTTAACAATACCTTGTCCACTTGTATCACCGTATAGGGTTTTTCTGACGAAAAAGACTGTTAGTCACTGACCCTCTTTGCTGAAGTGACTGCAACTAACAAATGTCAATAGCATGTCTGGAATTGTTCCCAGTGGCTCATATAGTTCTGTGGTTAGTCTTTTTAAAACTAATGGCAAGCTCCAAGTTGCAGACAATGTACAAATTGGCGGTCTTAAGTGAAGAATTACCGCAAGGAACTTTTTAACTTTTTCATCTTTTGGCTATTGCGTCTCTGTTAACACCAAAATAGCAAAGGTTTGTAGTTTCAGAGTTTTCGTGCTATTCCTTCGATTCGTACGATTTGAATTCGGTCGAACATGGACCTATTCAACCGAAAACTGACCTGTTCCACCAAAAAAAAACCTTTGACTTAATTTCGGTTGGTTTTTTTTAATTCGAATTTCGGAGTTTTTTCAATTCGAAATTCGAACCCAATCTCTTATCTTCTTTTCTAATAAAAACATCACTGAATAAATACCTTTTTTCTCTAACTTTCTGGGAACTGGGACAATCACTCCATCTGTGAGCAGCTGTTGTACATAAGTCACATGATATTTGTTTTTCTTTCTTCACCGAAATTTCTGGCGCTACAAATAAATTGTGTTTTGGGGTCTCTTTGACTTTGATGGACTCTGTCCAGACCTCTACAAATTTTTCTAGCCGTCTGGGTATTAAGGAGGACTGGACTGTCACGTCCTCAGAACATCTTCTTGGTTCGGCCACCAATTCTTCCTCTCTGCTGTCTAAAAAGAGAATTTTGTCCTCCTTTCCACAGGGTAGCTGTGAAACTTTGTCTTGCGTCCTTAAATGTTTGCTCTTTATTAAAGCGTCTGTCTTGAAAATATTGTCTAGATTGACTGCTCTCTCCTCCTTTTGCAGGTACTCGATCTTGTGATAAAAAAACACTTTTCCCTCCTGTGACTTTTTTAATTATATCATCCAACTTTTTTCCAAACAACATAGAACCCTCAAACTGTAAATTACAAAGATTCACTTTTGAAGTTTTGTCTGCTGACCAAGATCTTAGCCACAACGTTCTTTGTGCTGACACCGATAGAGCCATTGCTCTAGATCATGCTCTCACCATATGCACTGAAGCTTCCGCTATAAAATCTGTAGCAAGTTTTACTTCCGCTAATGCATCTACAATACTTGCTCTGTTAACAACCTCCTTCAGAGCGGTCTCCACATTTTGTAACCAGCATTGTAATGCTCTTGACACTGATGTCAATGCTAGAGCTGACTTTGTAGTAACTCCCAACGCCACATATGATTTTCTTAACGATGCCTCCATTTTCCTATCCATTGGATTATAGAAAGTTACCACATCTTCTACCGGTAAAGCTGTTCTCCTAGACAACCGAGCAACCGCTGCACCCACTAACACTTGTTCTTCTTGTTATGGCAAAGGATACTTTTTAAAAACCTTAGCTGGAATTTGATATTTTCCTTCCGTTTTTTTCTCACTCTTTTGCCACAATATCCTTTATCACCTCATGAATAGGGATGGGCGAATTTGCACCATTTCGCTTCGGCGCGAAATTCAGGAAACGGCGAAAAATTCGAGAAACGGCTCCGGCATCTCGTTTTTTTACGCCGGCGGCTGTTTTTGATGCCGGCGTCCGTTTTTTCCGACGCTGGTGAAAATCTTTTTTGACGCAGACAAATTTTTGGCGGCGAATTTTCGCTGGCGTTTTGCGAATTTATTCGCTGGCGGTGAATCGCGCAAATTCGCTGCGAATTCGAGCCTGGCGAATAAATTCGCCCATCACTACTCATGAATGGGAAAAGTGGCTCTGTCTCTCTTCAGGGATTTAAAGAGGTTAAATGAAGATGGTTGAGATTCCTGTTTCTCTGGTAACTATAATTGTGACCTGACAGCCTTTATTAATGGCTCCACAAGGGATAAATCAAACAAGGACTTAGATTCCTCCTCTTCTAATTCTTCTTCAAAAAAACTGGTTCTTGTTGCATATTTCTATATAGCGGCTCAGTTGGTTCCTGCTGAAAATCACCCCTTTTTCTCTTTGCAAATGTTTGCACTCCTTCAGCTACCACCTCTCTAATCCACCTGATGATATCCACTGTATCTGCTGCAGTATCTCCAGCTAATCGTCTATCACAAAATTTTGAATGTTTCTGTGCTTGATTTTGACAGGCAGTCCCACAAAACCTACCTCAACCATGGCTCACCTCCTAACATTATGGGCAGCAATTTCTGGGCTACTAGGCACCTGTGGCTCCATCTTGAGCTTTCACTCTACTGCGATGAAAACACCAACATGAGAGCCTTAAAATAAAAAGCCTCATAATTCAAAAGCCTGTACTGTCCCTACTTGAGACCATCCAAAATGCCACGCTCCACCTACACCATGCACGTTGCGCAAAGGAAACCTCGATAGGGCTTGATGATGCCATGCTGCCTGTGCATGGACGGAACACGTCTCGCACACACGCCCACAACAAAAAAGGACCAGGGGAACACCCTTAGTGTATAGGCTGCCATAGTGACCATGGGAAATTTAAAATTAGTTTGCTAGACATGGAGAGGAGCTGGGAGTGCTGCCTAGTCTGAACGAAGCAGAAGGTGACCAGGACTGTGAGCTGATTGAGGTTGTGACTTTGGCAAGAGTCCGGACAAGAGAGTGCCAGGAGGCTGAGGGTTTTCCCAAAAACAGTCCTATGAGTACAGGGGTGAGCCAGCAGCTTTGTTTTGCTGGTAGTCTACAAGGGGTCCAGTCTAGTCAGGGACTTCTTCAAATGTGTGAAGGTAGCGCCCAGTGGGTAAGGAGTTTATTTTGTTGAAATGGTAACCCCTGTGTTTGTGAAGATTCTCATGCATACAGGTCATGGTATATCTGTAGAAATAAGTCATATCAACTGGACTTGCTGTATTTTTCTTGAAGACGTTTCACCAGTCAACAATTCATTCTGAATTGAGAAAGCCAGTTGGATGTCTGGTGAAATGTCCAAGAAAAACACATGGATAGCACGAACACCTTATGAATATATTCTTTCAAATATTTACTTAGCACAAATATTTTTTGTGGTCCAAAACCTTTGTCAAGATGCATTGCCATACAAAATCACATCAATAAATTTATAAAATGTAAAACCCATTAAGCTCATCGAACGGATCACTGTCCATTGTAAGTGACATCACCACCCTCAAAATCCCAGCAAAGATTTGTCTTAACTGAATTAGAAGTAAGCAACTGGATGGTTTTTTTACCATTACAATACACAAAAAGGAGAAAACTGTACCAAATACTATCTCACATACTAATATAAGACATTTAACGTTTATCAAGAAAACAACTAAAAGAACAGTATTCATTGGGGCAAATTTAGTTGTGAAGCGTGGGGCAAGTTTAGGGTGAAGTGACTAACGCTGGTGAATTTTCGCCAGCATGACGTCATTTCGGAAATTCGCAGATTTACTAAGGGGTGCTGGCGTAACTTCGCTAGCGAAGGAGATAGACTCTAGCGCTACTTCGCACTCTTACGCCAGGGAAAGTCACTCTGGCAAAAGAGCATTACTTCACAAATTCACTAAGATGCGGATTTTACTGAACGTTACCTGTTCCGCCAGACTTGCCTTTGCCAGCTCATGCCAGGAGTGCAATGGAATGTATAAGGCTTCTTCAATTTTTAGCTGAAAAATTTTCTAAGTACCAAAAAATGCTGGCCTCTTTTAGTTTTTTTCAGGATGATAGGCTGCAAAAGTCTGTAAAAAATGTTTTGGGTACCCGGGCTCCCCTGTACATTTCCTACCATATGGCACATAAACTATACACTGGGCACATGTGTAGGGCATTGTAACAATTCTATTTTATTAAGGTTTCCCTGGGCTTGTGTTGTGGAATATTTTTGCTGCAACATATACTGCAACATTCAACTTTAACTTCCCGCCGTATGCAAATTAGCCAACGCCAGCGCAACTTCGCTTTGCTTGGCACAGTAACGCTAGCGCAACTTCTCCAGAGTTCGGCGCCCTGGATGCAACTTTGGATTTTAGTGAATTAGCGTTGTTCTGGAGAATCTACGTCTGCCGAAGTGTTGCGATGTGAGCGAAGCTGTCACTGGCGAATTTACGGAGGTTAGTGAATTTGCCCCAATTAAGTCCTTTCGGAGATAAAGTCCCCAATGTTTTAATCCAAAATGTTTCTCATTGTAGAAGTAAATGTGAATGGTCACCCCCTCTCCTAGGCATAGGGATGTGATCTATGGCTATGTATTTGAAAGTTACAAATGTAAAAAGTCTGATTTTAGTATGTGAGATAGCATTGGGTACAGCTTTCTACTTTTTGTGTATTGTAATGGTGAGAATTGATCCAGTGGCTTACTTCTACTTTGATTCAGTTAGGACGGATGCTTTGCTGGTATTTGGAGGGTGGTGATGTCACTCACTACGGACAGTGATCTGTTGGGGCGGAGCACAATGGGTTTTAAAGTTTGTAACTTTATTGATGTGGTTTTGTATGACAATGCATCTCGGCAAAGGTTTTAGACCATAAACTGAAACATTGATGTGTTAAACAGGTAATATTTGTACCAAAAAAATACTGGAAAGAAGATTCTCGTAAGGTGTGCATGCTATCCACATCGTTTTGTATAGTTCAACCACAGTGCAGCCACCGAATGTAGATTTGGTAGCAGTGTGTGTGGACTGAGAGGCAGAAGGGGAATAAACATATAAATGAATACATATTTATATATTTATACGATTTTTGCAGATATTCACTTTAATTTTGGCACAGGTTAGCACCTTATCTTTTATCAAAGACAATTTGCTTACCTTTATAAGTGGAATATAAGACTAGTAAAAAGTGCAATGGGTTGAATTAAAATATTTGTCTTCAGTGTATAATGAAGCACACACCTATGTACCAGTGTAGCTGATAAAATGGAAAGAAACATATTTTTGAAGAAATTAAAGCCTTAAAATGGAAATTTTCAGGGAATGGCTCATAGTATTAGTATCTGTGACGATTTTCACACACGCTAACAAATGATTAGAGTTAACCATGTATGCACAGCATCGCTATATATGAAGCTGCAAAGTCCCTATTGAAATATTATGTATTCATATAACATCCCTCAAGCCCACTGACTAGTTAATTGTTGCAGCACAAGGAAACCATTTAGCCATTTAAAAATATTACTTCAATCAAATCACAGAGAATTTCTGTTTGTTTACTTATCCTGCAGCACTCTCCACTGTAATTTTTATTTTTTAATAACAAGACTAGAACATCGTATCTCCACGGCTGCAGCAATTTATTGCATTTGGCTGAAAAACATTTAGAATTTAGTCCCTCTGGCCTTGTAGATGATGCTTAGAGATTTTACATTATGAGTTTAGGGGTTAAATCTTATGTATTTGATTTTACAAATCCTATACTAAAATTATGTTAGATATCTTTTATTTCAAAACTCTGAAACTCAAAATTAGCTTTTTAAAACATTGTTTCTTACTAGGAAAATATATTGGTAATGAAAAAATATGTTTTTTGCATAAGTATTCATTCTCTTACTATAATAAACTTTGGAGCTAGTTTATTAACAATTGAGAAAGAGTATTGGGTAAATTGATGTTAAAAATGCAGTCATGTTTTTAATGAAGGTTTTTTATTGCATTTTTAAAAAAACAGATGTTTTTTAACATTAATATACCTTATCATCTTCCTCAATTGTTTATAACTTTGACCCGAAATTTACCAGATACTGTTGTGGACTATTTTCCAAGCTCTAGGATCTTCAAGATATCTATGGAGTCCTTCAAGGCAAGGACTGGTATCATGCCAACAGGTAGAAAAAGGGTGACTGAAGGTTAGGAACAAGATGATGGTGATGGTGAGGGTGAAGAGTCCGGGTCTGACAGGATAGGAACCATGCGAGCAAAGACTCTGTGACTGGCAGAAGCAGTAGAAGAACCGGTAATTGGAACAGGGCTGGATTGGATCAAGAATAGGAGCAAGGACAGAACAAGGGCAGAACTAGAGTAAGGAAGAGCTAGGCATGGCCAAAGTGCTCAGGTGACTAAACCAATGCTCAAGCACATGAAGTTACAAGGACTGGGATTAAATTGGGCAGGGTTTTGTAAGAGCAAACTTGCCTATGTTTCAGGACGCAGACCTAGAGATTCTGAATAGGGATATTACTTTAGAGGAAGTCACAAACACCCTGAAAACCTTTCCGAATGGTAAAACACCTGGGCCCGACGGTTACCCATATCAATACTATAAACTTTATCAGCATATTTTATCCCCCTATTTGGTTCAACTTTTTAATAGTTATTTGCAAGGTATGCCCATTCCTCACTCCGACCTTACGTCATATCTCTCTTTGATACCGAAGGAGGGCAAAGATTTAACGAGTTGTTCCAGTTATAGGCCAATTGCTCTCTTAAATTCCGATTTAAAAATCTTTACGAAGATCTTAGCGAATCGCCTAGCCCCATTGCTTCCTAAACTGATCCATGGGGATCAGGTTGGGTTTATTCAGGGACGTCAATCTGGAGACAATACGAGGCGCATTATAAATTCTATTGAGCTCTTGCAAAGACGTGGCTCTCCGGCCTTGATACTTAGTTTGGACGCCGAGAAGGCCTTTGACCGCCTGGACTGGTCCTATATGTTCGCCCTTTTACGTCATTTAAAGTTACAAGGTCCCTATCTGACAGCCTTAGGCCTCTTGTACTCTAAACCTACTGCATACCTTAAATTACCTGGACAACTCTCCCGCCCTATAGTGATTTCCAATGGCACACGACAGGGATGCCCTTTATCCCCTTTGCTTTATGCTTTAAGCATAGAACCCTTGGCAGCCAGTATTAGGGCTAACCCGGATATTAATGGACTGCGGATAGGTGCTGAACATCTTAAAGTAGCACTATATGCAGATGATGTCATTTTGACCCTTACCACACCGCAAAGCTCCCTTAGAGCTCTTCATGAGCTTTTAGACCAATATAGTGTGATCTCTCATTATAAAGTTAACATGTCCAAAACTGAAGCTCTACCTATACATATTTCTGAGGAGATGAGTTTAACTTTACAATCCACTTATACTTATAAATGGAAGGCGGACTATATTACATATCTCGGCACTAAACTTACCCCTCGGTCTGAAGATCTCTTTAAACAAAATTTTGTCCCACTTGCTCGGGTGATTAAAGGGAACCTACAGAAATGGTCGAATATGGCTATTTCCTGGTTTGGTAAAATAGCCTCAATCAAGATGAATGTACTCCCTAAATTTCTTTATCTTTTTGAAACTTTGCCAATAGACATCCCCCTTTCTTTTTTCCGAGATTTGCAAACTGCTTTACATAAATTTGTATGGGGTGGTAGGTCCCATAGGATTAATAAACATACTTTGGGTACGTCAACGCGACAGGGAGGGCTAGGTTTGCCTATATTGCAGAAATACTATGAGGCAGCCCAGTTACTATAGGTGTTGGCGTGGACATTCTGGTCCTCGGATCTTATTTGGGTGAGAGTGGAGAGTGCTTTGTTTCAACCATACCATCCCAATGCTTGGTTCTGGGCACCTTTAAAGATTCCGAAACTGGAGATACCGATGCTTAATGCGACACGATTGACGTTAGCAATTTGGAATAGAATGAAGTTGAAAATCAAACTGTGCTCTCCTTTTTCCCCATTATTGGCACTTTCCGGAAATCCCCTATTTCCCCCAGCCATTTCTACTCCTTTTAATAGCTTTGGGGAGGCCACTTCTCTGTTTCAATTCAGGGATGTCTTGGGCACTTCCCTGGGGTCTATGCTTAACTATAATGATGTTCAGTTGAAGCTTCCAAATGCGCAGTTACGTTGGTTTATGTATTTCCAAATTAGGCATTATGTGTTACCATTCACTCAATATTTTAAGAATAATCTACCTACTGCTTTTGAACAATTAGCTTCTAAGGGCCTTCCTCAAACGAAATTAATATCGAAAATTTATGCTATGATTAATGACCCCTTTGGTATACAAGACTACAAACATTCTTATATGGTGAAATGGGAAAAGGCCCTGAACCTGGACATTACTCAGGAGGAATGGGAATCTGTCTGGAATAATGCTAAGCGTAGTGTGACATGTACCAAGCAGAAGGAGAATATTTATAAAATATTGATGCATTGGTACTTGACCCCAGTGCGGTTGCACAAAACCTTTCCTGGGGTTTCTAATTTGTGCTGGAGATGTGGCGAAGCCCCAGGAGATGTTTATCATATATTTTGGAATTGTGCATTGATCCAACCGTTTTGGGATGATATCTTAGGCCTTGTGAGACGGTTCACGCATGAGGATGTACAGAAGGATGCTTTTACATTTTTGCTGGGCAAACCGGTTTTAGGGCTTACTGTAGCTCAACAAAAACTGCTCAATCATGTGCTTACGGTAGCTAGGATTTCTATTGCAGCTAAATGGAAAACACCCAATCTTCCTTCCCTACGTGAAATCTGTCTGAAAGTAAATAGTAATAAGGATTTTGAATATAGGATTGCATACATTAAGAACACGATTCCCAGTTTTCTGAAAATCTGGTCGGCCTGGGTGTTACTTTCCACTGATTTGGTCTAACTGCAGGGTTGCTAAGGATACTCACTTTGATATTGCTGACAATGATGCTGCCGTTTTTACGGTTAAAGATCTGTAGGGTTACGGCTATTATTTACTATTATTTATTATTTACTGTTTTTTTTTTTTTATTTTATTTTGCTTTGTTTTGTTTTCTATTATTTTGTTGTTATTGTTCATGGTCACTGCGTTGGCCTTATTGGTTGGCTTTTTTGTAAGCCATACTATGTAATGTTCTTGCTTGTGCCTTCACTCACTCTTTTGGATAAACATTTGGGTCGTGACTCTGCCTATAACGTCATGTATGTTCTTTGCTATTTTTGTTCTAGCACTTGGGCTGCGAGGCTCTTAAATTTCAAATACGTTCTAATTGGTACATGTTGTTTGGGAGGAGTCATGTGGGGCAAGTAAAGCGCGGCATATAATGTCTGGTGCTCCTTTCATTTTGTCTTATTGCTGTTGTATGGATGTATGCTTGCACTTTATCCATTCTTTGACATGTCTCCTTTACTGTGATTGTATTTCTTTTTCTTTTGAGAAAATAAATAAAAATCTAAGTTACAAAAAAAATTGGGCAGGGTAAGCCACGATTGACTGACCCTATTCAACCAATAAGGTTGTTGGGACCAGATAGGAAAGGCCAGGTGATATAATGAGCATGCTTGCTGGTCTAGCCAACATTCGAGAAATCATGCATGGCCCCTTGCACATACATGCAGCATATTACAAAAGCAGCTCATCTGGCCTAGAGGATAGGGTACACTGTAATGGTACTGTGACCTTGTGTTTGGGATCACCATCTCATTAAAAATGTATTTGACATTTCAGTACTTTGAGAAAATATCACAGAGATCAAACATGTGATAATCTCAAAATGTGAGCATGCTGAAATTGTGAAAAATTAATGTGGTAGGTAAGCAGAACTGTATATAATAGCTATTTCAACTTTTAGCTTTCAACTGGCCCTAAATGTGTCAGGTGCGGAAAAAATATGTGTCCTAGTGCAAAGGGATGTCTTATGCATTGTTTAAAGGGGTTGTTCACCTTTGAGATAACTTTTAATATGATGTAGAGAGTAGAATTCTGAGACCATTTGTAATTGGTTATAGTTTTTTATTATCTAAGGTTTTTGAGTTATTTAACTTTTTATTCAGCAGTTGTTAAATTTGCATTTTGAGCAATCTGGTAGCGAGGGTCCAAATTATGAATAGGAGAGGGACTGAATAGAAAGATGAGTAATAAAAATTAGCAAGAGCAATACATTTATTGCCTTACAGAGCATTTGCTTTATAGAAGGGGTCAGCAGCGCCCATTTGAAAGCTGCAAAGAGTGAGAAGAAAAAGGCAAATAACTATAAAACCATAAAAAATAAACAATGAAAAACAATTGAAAGTTACTTAGAATTCAATAACATACTAAAAGTAACCTTAAAGGTGAACCACCCATTTAACAGGCACAGACTACTATAGCAGTGAAGAGGGAGATAGGAGTTGGAGGTTTATGTTGTTAATTACCTCGAATATTGGTACCTACATAATCGAAGGTGGTTTTCGTTCGCAGCCATTCCCTTGATACATTTACACAGCTTTGTAAAATATATAATCCTCTGTAACCACCCAGTTCTATACAACCATACAAGCAGTAATAAATAGCAATTGTTACTGCACAGTATTTTGCATGCTGTTGTTTATAACTAAGCCATATCATCCATCATGTCTATTATTTTTTTAAAAATGCTTATTTACTACAACACCAGTTTATATGTCTATTACAATAATTATTCAGTTAAAACAGACTCCCTAGTAAGTCAAAATAAAAATTAGAATGCTAATACAAGTTACAAGTTTAATCACTTGATATTTTCTGATGAGCTTTGACAGGCTAAGAGCAGCCCTCTCTGAAGCTTTGAAGCAAATTAATTAAACATGCTTTTTATGAGCTTGTGCTAGAAACACTGTTTGTTGCAGCTAAAAGGACAATTGCTTCTCAGTCTAGCAGCATTCATGAGATCATGCATAGAGCCTTGCACATACTGTACATGTTTTAAGTGTGGAAATTCAATATATCTTATACTATAGCTCACTTGTTTTGGGAATTTGATGTCTGGAATGAATGTTGTATTGCGCCTGGCTATTAGCCCCTACTGCTTACTTTTTGACTTGGATAAGCACCCCCAAACCTTAAACTATACAGTCATTAAAAATAACTAGTTGCAGTATTAAAACAAGTGTGCATTGTCATGGTGCCAAAATGCCCTTGTCTGGTGTAAAGTAATAGCATATTACCCGTAAGAATGAGTGATGATGGCAAAAGCATTCAAGCTGTATTTTTTCATAGAAATACTTTTATTGCCAAGTTTTTACACTGGGCTTTGTTTATGACTAAAATCAATACAAAACGTATAAAATGTGTTGGTATAATGTCACGATCCTGCCAGGTCCCTATTACATATATTGGGCCAGTAGGTTTTGCTGCATTATTGAAATAAGGGGCAGATTTATTATTATGCATACCCGAGGTTCCATTGTATCATTGCAAGAAAACACAAGAGAGATTTTAATCTTGATCATATTTTCTTCCATTGATTTTTTCCCACTATAGTATTTCTAATCCATGATTTAAAAAAAAAAAATCAATGAAAATAAAGATTTCTTTTGTGTTTTTTTTTTTACAGCGATATACCCATATTCCAGGTATGAATGATAAATCCTCTGTGAAGGGTTCTTTTAATGTCTTTTAATGATGTCAAAAATACTTTTCTCTAAAGCTCTGTTTTTCCCTATACATATATTTGTATATGCAAACTCAACTGTAGTGTGGAATCCTATTGATTACTCAGGTATTCCACCTGGTGAAAAATCATAATATTCTCCTTTTTTCTTAAGTGTGTATTTAAATTTAAACTGCAGAATACATCTACTTGTATGGGGTATTAATAGATGTCAACACCACCTTTAAACTTGTTGAGTGTGACAATTCTACTCAAAATCTTTGTCTTTCAGTTTTATTAGAACTATTTTTGGGATCCAACTGCACTAAAAACGTAAAAACCTAATTAACACTGATGGTTGATCACAGTACAAAAGCATAAAATAGTTAATTGAGAACAATATATGCAATACTACTTAAATTAATATGCTGGGTACATTTAAATAAAGGACAGTATTATGTCTTTGTGGTGGACAAGTCCCTCCTCAAACATGGTCATTGCACAGAAGTGAAAGTTAAGGATTTTGAGAGGGTGCAAGCTACGTGGCCTTTTACAGGCAAAAAGGACAAGGCTGCCCCATGCCCTGACACTCCAGGTATAAGAAATTGAAAGTTAATATCTCCAAATCACATTTCATTATGGGTTCAACATATAGCGTTTAATTGATCCAACCCCATTTCTATGACAACACATCTCCTTTAATCAGAAAATTCTGCCTACATGTAAAACAGTTCATGTTACATTGAACAATGCTTTCTTGGAGGAATTTCTTTTTCACAAAAACAAATTTCTTTTATGAGCCAACATCCAATTCAATTCAGAAGACAGATTCAAAGCAAAAGCTTCAACAAACATGAAATCCTGTGAAGGTTCCATGAATAGTGAAAGTAACAGAGAAAGAATCTGTGAAATGAAGGTGTCAGAGAATATATCAAATGTAGTATTACTTTGGGCCGATTCCTCAAGGCTTTATTAAGACTTTCACACGGTGTAGAAAACATATTAAACTGTCAGTGATGTTTGTAGAAATGAACCGTTTAGAAGGGGTTTGGGAGAGTACAATGCATTAATGAAACTAGAAATTTGTAAAAAGAGAACGGTAATTGTCATTGATATAAATATTCACCCAGAATGTAGTAGGGACTTAATAATTGTTATTACAGAATAGTTTATAAATGGTTTGTTAATTTATTGCTGTCTCATGCTGGAATCAGCCATGTAGAACAAGTGAAATCTTTTATAGTGTCAGTTTCAGTCAGAAAAAAGTGTTAGAGTCAGAGGAACTCAAAAATATTTTGATAATTATATAAATAACTGGGACTACTGATGGGTAAAACTACCCTGTTTGTCATACAGTATGTCAAAAGAATTCTCAAAATCACTGAAAAATGTGTGAGATTGCTGCAAATGCATTGGAGCCATAGCCATTTTAATATCACGTTAAATGCACTGGTGTTAAAGAGGGCTTTTATCAAGTTCTCTCACACCAAATGTAATTGTCAGGATCTACCAACAGTGTGTGGTTGGCAGGTAGGAGCCGAAATGCATGGTAACATGGCGACACCATGTTTGGTGTTAGAATAACCAGGAAATGGAAGTGTGCTCAGAATGAAGTTTAATGGTAAACTATAAACAATTGGTGCTGGTGAAACGGAAGACAAATAATAAGAAGTAAAATGAGAACTATAACAAACCAAAGGTTGGGGCAGGCTGATGCAAGTCCGTGTACACAGGCAAGAGTTCATAGGCGGGCGGCAGGCGATACAAGTCCTAGGAACAGGCAAGAGATCAGTGGCAGGCGGCAAACAATGCAAGTCCGTGAAACAGGCGAAGGGTCAAACCAGGAGATCAGATCAAGGATGTAGCAGGTACAAGGAATAAACAGGTCAGAGGAACAAGCAGGACAAGTCAGGAATCAGGGACTGGGTAATTTCAGGAACACTGGCACAAGGCGACTAGAACACAGAAATAAATCAATGATCCAGCCATGGCTGGCAGAAAGGTAATGGCTTATATAGAGCCTTGATGATAAAATCACCGACACCTGGCTTCAATGAGATTAGGGGTGGAGACATGGAATAGCAGTAATCTACACTGACAGTTCGAGGTGTGAGCTCCAACTGCCTCCAGTGGCTCAGCATGAGAATGCACTGTCCAGTCAACCTGCAGACCAGGGATTCAATCCCCAATAGTCCTGACAGTAATGGTGTCAATGGTATTTCATTTACTAACATTTGGACTTCAATTTTTTTCACGAATAATATCTTTTCTTTAAAAAAATTTTTTTTATTTCTCTGAAACTCTAATAATTTGCGATTAAGGCGCAGCGTTGTGTTTTCTACAAAAAAATTTTAGTTTTCAAGGTTATTTTTGAGTCAAAGATTGATTTTTCAGGTTTAAGAAACTCAATTGTTTTGAGATTTATTATACCTCGACCCTAGAAATAGCTCGAATTTGAAAATACACCATCTAAAACCTGTTGAGGTAATGCCTGTTGAAGAAGTTAATAGGCTTCATGATGTTTGAGTTCTTTTTGGAGGGTTTCAATTGAAAACTCTGTGAATTTGAGCGATTCAATCAACTTGAGTTTTCTGGTTGTTAAACCCGAAATATTTAATTACTGATTTAAAAAGCTAAAATAAATAAAAATAATGTGGCCTTTGATAAATCTGCCCGCAAATGTATTGGAGTCAATGGGTGCTTTATATCTTTTATCCATGCAAAAAAAAAAAATCTGCCCAGCAAAACAAAGCTTCCAGCTAAATATTAGACATTCCCCTGAATAAAGAATAAATATATATATATATATATATATATATATATATATATATATATATATATATATATATATATATATATATATATATATATATATATATATATATATATAAAGTTTGGCATTCAACAAGTATTATAACATAATAATGGACATCCGCTCTATAGCAGATGTATGGATATAAAATATTAATTCATTCAGTATACAAATGGTCAGAGGACTGGAATGTTAGCTGAAAACAATTATACTAATACATTGCTCTTGCATCTAGTCAGTTTTTCACATCGTGATACAAACTGCTCCCAAATAGTAGCATGTAACCTCACAGTCATTTCAAGGAAACTCAATTTTAGTTTCTGTCTTAAATTATCTGTCAGAAAGCAAACCTTTTGAATGGCAGGTAGCATTGATAAAATCAATCTGAATTATATATATTTTTTCTGTTCATTTGATATTTTTCTGAAGCGCCATTTGAACTCCAAATATACACAGATAGCTCAGTCACCACTGTAAAAAAAAAAAAACATGGGCATCTATCCAGTTATTTGCATCAGATTTTGGCAAAGAGTGTTGACCAAGAATATATTTATGTAAATATGTTTATTTATTGTCATATACATATGAACATAAGTATTCATGGTTAAAAGGGTTCTTTAAAGAGAGATTTCAATCAAAAATATATTTATTTACAAAAGCTATTGACACATATCTACTGAAATAATACACATAAAACAGGTTATACAACATAGATTGTTTAGCAAATATTTACAAAAAATATTTTACAAAAAAAACAATTACAAATATGGACATGTTGGATCCAAAACCACTGCCTCACTGATACTCATCCTTCCATTTGATCTCGCATCTTTGTCCTCACTCTAGGAAATCCCAGAACTGCCTAACTTAGACTATTGCATTAAATTAAAGACTGACCATAGGTACATGTGTCAGCTTCTGATTGGTCAGTGACCAATAAGTTAAGGTGGCCATACACGGGCTGATAAAAGCTGCCGACAGACCGTGTCGGCAGCTTATTGGCCCGTGTATGGGGGCCCCCGACGGGCTTCCCCGATCGAGATCTGGCCGAAAGTCGGCCAGATCTCGATCGGATGGGTTTAAAAACCCCGTCGGATCGCGGCCGCATCTGTTAGTTGATGCGGTCCCGCGATCCGACCGTCCGTTTGTGAATGCTAGGATCCGATCGTTGGGCCCTAGGGCCCACGATCGGATCTGCCCGATATTGCCCACCTCAAGGTGGGCATATCGGAGGGAGATCCGCTCGTTTGGCGACATCGCCAAACGAGCGGATCTATCCGTGTATGGCCACCTTTAGTCTTGGGGAGTAGGGCATAGATTCCTCAGGCAGTCCATTCAAGAACCAGGACACTGGAAGGTAGAAAAGGCAGTTTGGAGACAGGAAGGGCTGAATTTCCAGCTGCTCTTGGGGGAAGGGACTTAGCAACTGTGTGCTAAATAGTATGTGCTTGAAGTTTGCTTCTGTTGTGTCCTGATACTATCTAAGATGTAAATCACGTAACAGTCTTAAATACACCACACAACATATACATAAAATATACCCTTATTGTATATAATAAAGATATGACACAAACAAGTCTCCTTAAGGTAACAAAGAACATAGCAATATACACGTGCTGATATCATAACTCCCACAGTCAATTGTCAATTTTCAGAGTATTTTTCTTGCACCAGATGTATTGGAGGCAATGGATGTTTTTTTCTCACATTTCTTTTCTCACAGCAAATGCATTGAAGTCAATGAGCATTTTTCTTTGCATTTGTTGTTGTGCAAATGCATTGGAATCAGTGTTGTTTTTTCCTTTAAACCAAATGCATTGGGAGGGGGTTTTACATTTTTTTCCCTTTGAAAAAAACTTGAAACATGGGAATAGTCTAGTTAAGATTTGCAAAAATGTTTGGCACTTGCAGAAACAGGAACTTGGCACATAGTATCAGGTGAAAAAATTGCTCAACCTTAGATATAAAACTAGGGTAGCACAGTGGTACAGTGGTAGCACGCCTGCTTTGCAGTGCTGGGATCTTTAAAATAATTGCAGCCTATCTGTAAAGAGTTAGTATTATCTCCCCATGTCTATGTGGGTTTCCTGCCACAATCCAAAAACATACTGGCACTTTGGTTCTTGAAATTTTACCCACAGGCCAATATAGTGCAACATATACGTCATCACTATAAAAATTATAAAAAATACTACTGGCATTTGCAAGTCATTTTCAGATGATATCCTGTCTGAAAGGATAACACTGATAAAGCTTATTATTGCTCAGCTGATCTGTTATTTTGTTGATCTGAAACTGCAATAAGATGTTTTTTATTGGGGTCTGGTACACCATACTATGGAAAGAATGGGTCCCATTGGTGTTTCCAAGTGCTACCTAAAGAGAAGCAAGAGTACACTTTTACGAAGGTAAAATAAAAAAAAGTTCTTGAAAGGGGGTGGGCATAGGGATTTGATTCTTGGACTACAAAGAAAATGGTACTATAAAATTGTGATATGTCTTTCTTCCTTGACTGTGCTACCTTTTTTCTTTTTAAATGAAATGATGGCAAACACATATTCCTTAATGCAGATTATTTGATATCTGTGACATTATTTTTCCTAAATTTAATACAGAAAATCCATAAAACTAAATTAAAAAAAGACATTGCAAACACCTAGCAAAATCTACCATGGGGGAAAAGACCAGTGAATATAAGTAGACTATTCACAATTACATGATAGCTTTGATTATAAGACATTATTGAAAAAATTAACATATTCTAAAACCCATCCATCATATTGAAACTCATGTGAAATAGAGCAAACATTCAAAATAATCACTATTTATGACAGTAAATGCCATCATTGATGATAGTTTTTCAATGGATGTGTAATCAATGTCTGCAGGGTCACAATAACCTTTCTGGGGAACCCATGTTAAGGGAGGCCTATTTCTGAAAATACAAATGTATTCTCTAAACTCTAAATTTAACAAACTTGAATATTCGGAGTAACAGCTAATGTACTTTTCCACTACTCTTTAAAATTTCTAAAGCCACAAATATTTTTTTCTTTTAAATTCATTGCACATAAATCTTTAATGTGTAGCTATACAGAATGTATACCTCAAAATAGCCAAGGGCACCAGAATGACTGACCGGCCAAGGTATTAAGTGGGACACTGGATTTTCTACTTTATGTGTATTTGCATAATAAAAGCTATATCCAATGAAGGAAATTCACAAGGAACAGTGTATCGACATTTAAATGGATGCTGCCATCTGATAATTACTTTCTTTTTTTTTTTGCTAGCCTGATGCCTCATGTCCTTTCTCTCTTGAGGTTACTTAAAAAGAATCATAAAGAGTGCCCTCAGCATTCATATCATATCACTTCAATATAGTATATGCACTTGTGGGGTATTAAGCATAACAGGTCACAAGGTAATTAATAATTACCCACGTAGTGTCCAAATGCAATCAATTCATACAGTAATCTGTCTTCTAGATGGGATTATTACTAGCCTGCTACTTTAAAATTTTGCCCCAAACCCTGTTATTCCCATACTGAACACAAGTTTTAGCAAGATTTTAGCCATATTTGACCCAAATAAACAAAGTGATGAAAACAGAACACATGCATTAATAAAATATAAATAAACCTAATATGTTTTCATTGAACTATAAAGACCACCAGATAAATTTACACAGAAACAGAAAACAGTACATGTTCTACATTATGCGGCAAAATCTATCCTGTGGATATCATCAGATGCAATAACATTTTCATCTGGAGAGTCAGTCAATAATATTAGTGAAAACATTATGAAAGGGATACACTCTCATGCAAGCTCAATATGAACACAGTGGTATATGTTCTTTTTCAGTAAATGTTCAGTAACACATACTAGCACAGGATATTCTGCATAGTGAGCCCTATTTATTTGTATTCTCAATCCATGCTCACTCAGTATAATGACCCTATATTTTTTTACAAGGCTTGCAGAGCTATAAATCACTTATCTGCTGCACCCACAAGACAGGAATTCAAAGCCTTAGGGGAAGGGACTAGCAATGTGTAAACATAAAAAGTAAAAGTCCATTAATGTTTAAAAGTTCAAAATTGATAACGGTGAATTCAGCATGTCCTGAAAACAGGATAGTAGAACAAATTCTGTGTATTATCTATTAAAGATTCTGTATCATTTCTTAAAATGATTATGTTTATAATCACTATTTTCTTCTCAGCAATAAGTTTCTCTACATGCAGGCCTTTAGTATTGCGCGCATCCACGCTCATAAGTGTTTATGGCGCTGCCCAAAAGAGCCTGGGCCCACCAGGTTTTTTCCTGGGCCCAGTTCAACCCTGATTTTGATATAATACTGCACAGGTGGTTACTGTTTACATTAAGGTATATTGGCCTGGAACATAATATTTGTACCAGGAGAGAGAACTAACTGATAGATTAAAAAGAGTGGTGGTAAATGGAAGATTTTCTAATCGGACCAATGCTGTTAGTAGAGTACCACAGGGGTGTGATCTGGACAGCGAACCAGAGGTCACCTTGTTAGGCTTAAGGAACATCACATTGAGAGAAGTGAGGGCTGTGGACTTCTGTTCTGAGTAATGTTGTGATGGCAGATTCTATTAATGCCTTTAAGAGCAAACTTAATATTCAAGGCCATTGTAATATATTAGATATATAATATTAAGTATATACAGTTTTTATATTGCATAGATAGTATGTGTATATACAGTATGAGTATAGACTTTGTTCTTTTTTAAACTCAAATTATTTATGTAACTATATATAAATTATGTGCAGTCATATATCTAGACACACACACACACACACACACACACACACACACACACACACACACACACACACACACACACACACACACACACACACACACACACACACACACACACACACACACACACACACACACACACACACACACACACCCCATATATACTGTATTATGACTCAGACACAATGTTAGAGACAAAGATTGCTGAAAAGTAACTTTATTATTTAAGAAAGTACTGATTTTTTAACTGACAATATTCAGGGGGTTCCTTAGGCTCATGGAATATGGCTTATATTCTGTTCTTGTATTCATAAATTCACAAATATGTTGTTTAAAATCCCAAAAAGCAGTTTCCCCATAATGCTTTAGAAGACACAACATGCTAACTGTGGAAACTGTTAGATCGAACACAGCTCTGATTCCATGTTATTATGTAATTTCTCTATTTCCTCCCTCTCCCTGAGAGAAAAATGCCTAATTCTAATGATAAATTCCTTTAAAGTGATCATTGTTTACCATTTTTATGGTGCAACTCCCTCCTTTACTGAATAGCAGACTGAGCTGAATTAGTCTCACAAACCGTGATTATTTGGGTTAGAAACAACATTGTAGGAACCGGTGTTACAGATGCAGGTCTTCTTATATGGCTGTAACCTACTGTAGAAGGAGAGCATTTGTGTTAGCATGGGGTATACATTTAAACCGCTATGGGCCACTCACATGCTGTAAGTTACATAGTGGACATAAAATGCTTTGGCTTCCATGTCCTTCACAATCAGGTTACAGCAAAGGAATTCCAACGGCACACAGGACTGTAAGAAATCTTCAAAATTGATTTCAAAGCGGAATGCGATGCAACGTTTTGGGGAGTAAAACCCCTTTGTCAAGCATACGTGATCCACATACAGAGTGCAAATAAATAGAGCAGTGCATTATTCAATTAGCGTGTCATAATTGATTGTCCAATCAGTGTAAGTTAGAAACACATCTAAAAAACTTTCTCGTGGATAGTTATAATAATCCAATAAATAGTGTACAATACATAATATATCATAAAATGCAATGCAATAGAAAAACTAATAACCACAGAAGTGTACTCAATAGAAGGAACAAAAATACAGTGAGTAGTCAGAAAAGATTATTATATTAATATTTACTGTATCACAATGCAGCCATAAATGGTTAAATTAATACTTGCAGGGTATTATTCTAAATTAGATCTTAACTAAACTGAACAAAGTTTTTTTTACAAAAAGCATGACATGTTAAAATCCTCATTAAGTCCCTTCAGATCACGAGTTTGAAGAAGCCAAATAGAAAAACATTCTCTTTGGAGAAGCAGCCTTTTTATATCCTGCCCTTGCTTTGCGGTGACCTTTTCCAATATCTGCCATCTGACTTGTGACACTTGATGACCATGGGAGAAAAAATGTTTAGCCAGAAGTGTCTCTTTTTTTGTCTTGCCCTTCTCTTTGACTTCGCTATTACTATCTGCTTTAAAATTTCGTATAACCGATTTGTGCTCATTTAGGCGAATTTTTATCAGTCTAGTGGTTTGTCCTACATAGGACTTACCACACGGGCATTTTATACAATATATGACATTCTGGCTCTGTGGAAAAGCAGTTAACCTGGTGTTTAGTACCCAATGATGGGTGCATCACCGCATCACCAGCAATAATCCCATTACAATGACCACATTGCCTGCAGGGAAAAGTACCTTTGATTTTGGTAGTTAAATGTAAATCACCTCTTTTAGTGGTACGTGTTCTAATAAGATCCCCAATAGATGATAATTCATTTGCTTTACATAATATTATTTACAATCACTTGAATAGGATAAAACATCTTCAAATACCCTTCCTTAAATGTATTTTTACTGAAAATAATTAGAAAAATAACGATGATTGCAGAATTGCTTACCAAAATACTAAGCAACTGTATCCTCCAACCCCCAGTCCCAGACATTTCATGTTTGTTCCAAAAACTTGCGTCCAATATGCATCTGAAATATAAATATTTAACACAAATACTGTAGCAAATCAGATTCCATTGAACATGCTTGTGCTGGTTGCTGTAATAAAAGGGATCATATAATGTTCCATTTATTTTAACTGCTTTAATATGAAATCCATTTGTCTGAATATAATTTATATGTATCCTCATTAAGGGAGTATTCTAGTAGAGGGTATGCTATTTCAAAGTTGTAAAATTTTATTTGGAGGTCGGTGTTAGGCCCTCCTACAGTCAGAACCATAAAATACTTTTATGTTATTTTTGTTTTTTGCATTTGAAGCTCAAGTTAGTATTAGGAAGCTTTACCAACTGCAACAAAATTCTGGGGAGTGGTTGAGAGTAAATTAAATATGCAGCCACTGAAGGGGAATTACTGATTGCAATACATTTGAATTGTGCTAGACACGCATGTGAGCTTCATTACCCCATGCTTGATTCTTATTTATAGAACATCCACAAGCTCAGTGTAGAGCAACCTTTTATGGTTCAAAGATAACAACATTTTACTATAGTAATCCATTTAAATACTAATTAATGAAAAATGGTTTCACTCTGAACTCAAACCCAAATGGAGGCAGCTCTCAGTAGTGTAGAATCCTCAGCTTCATACACACCAACCAGAAAATGCCGGGGTCAATTTATGGCAACAGTATCTGCTGCATCTGCTGACACTCCTATTCCCTGATGAAGAGGGGCAGAGTCTCTTGAAAAGAATTGGAAGTCAGGAGCAGTCCGTATCTTCTCCTTTGATATTTCTACTGCTTGTACTTTTATCCACTTTGTGAGTAGATATTTGTTTTTACAATTTATAAATTATTAAAAGCTTTAATGCACAATTGTATCTTTTATTGTTTTCTCACACGCCGACTCAACGGGTTGCCATTGCAAACACTGAGGGATCAAATTGTATTTTGAAAAGCGACTCTCAACATTGTGTTTGTGAGTATATAGGTGGGAGCAAGCACTGTGGTGAACCCTTACCTGATACATATTACCTTTCAACTATACATAAACCTTTCAACTCTACCATTGGTGATACACTATGGGAGTTTTCCCTTTTGCACTCTCTTTTTCTTTTTAAGCAATAATCCATTTAAATAAATCATTATCACACTTTTTCCACTGAATTAACTTATATATACTGTATGTCATATTGTGTTGTGGTACTATACCATATGATATCAAACAATTTTGTTCAATACTTGTATTTGTATATATTTCATGAATTGTTCTGTAATAAATTTTTGAAATGGCAACTTAGGTTAAGATCTGCCATACTCCATGTTAAAACAGCACTTATTGTATTTGTACTGGGAAATAATATTGGCTGGTTATGAAACATGATTAAGTAAAAGAGCAAGTAATCCTTTAGTCTGTTGCTCTAGTACTATTTGTAATGCTAAAGTCTGCATTGGAGCAGCAGAAATGAAAATAAATTGTGTTTTATACATAACTTTGAAGCTATAGCAATTAAGATTTAAACAGATCTCGATATTCCTATTAACTGTAGAAGTACCAAAGTGGCATATTTCTTGACATATGACATCTGTAAAGTTCAGTAATAAATATAAATATAGGGCTTTTAAATCAAGTCAATCACACTTATGGGTGAGATGAGTGAGATTTAATTCAAGGAGAAAACTAATTCAGTTCCAGTTGTTCCCATGGATTTCTCATGTGATAAGTAGTGAGATAAGTGTTTCTCATTGAATTGTATCTAGATCTATGGGACAATCTAGAAATGAATAAGAATTTAAGTCTTTCTCATCTAATTCAATCCGCCCCATAGTAATTAACTCAATATGGAGTTTCAGTAATCCCTCAACCCCCCCATTTTTATTTTTTGGTTGTATGTGTATTTTGATTTTTGAGTGAATTTGCAAAAGTAAAAGGTTAATTCTGTGCAGTTGAGTTACCTATCCTCAAACTATTTGTTTGCTTTTTGGGTCGTTTTGTTGCTCATATGGATTAAAAGCATTGCACCTGTACTAGTACATTTACTCACCGTGACAAATAGTTTCTCTTTATTGAAGCATAGGTTTTAATTGAAAAAAAAATCCTTTTGATAAATTTAATATTTAAAAAAGCTAAAATATCAATTAATTCCATTGGTGTTATTACTTTATTATATGGATTAAAAGAGGAAAAACAAATGTGAATTTTTTAAATTACTGTATATATTCAAAAATAAGGAAATCTAATCTTACAGCTTTGTGGAGCACAAGTAGTATATGCTTGATAAAGGGTGGGAGCAGGCCAGAAACATTGCAATTGTCACAGATCAAAAGCCTTATGTTCTTATTCCCTGATGCTGTCATATACTAGCATAAGTAGTGAATTACATTGAAACATAGTTACTATATTTTTACATTTTGCAAATGATCGCTTTAAAAAGAGAAATTATTTTATTATAAAAAAGGTCCTAGACATGTTGAAATGTAAAGGCTAAATTGGAGTTGTCACTGTTTCAATATCCTGCAGATCCTCAGCAGCTTGTGAATTAGCTATAAGGCAGAATTAGCCCCATCTGTTCTCACAGCCTGTCTTTGAAAGTGCCATTTATGTTACTTACAGTGGGTGTTAGCTTTTCTGACAAAACAAGTTACATTTCTGAAGTGGAGTTTCACTAATGCACTGAAACACTTAGTACGGGACCTGATAAATGTGTCAATGTAATGCGTCTATGTCATGTTCAGCAAAAATGTGACTAAAAGACATTTGGCTGATTCTATTTTTAGGTAAACGGGTTTACACATACCACTTGCTTTATAATATTGTACTGTATATACTAAAGCAATTTTAAATGCTGGAACAGAGTCGCAGTTTGGCATATAACAGTATTCATATGTCTAACTCTGAAATGTGTATGGTATCAATCTACTGTAACTCTAAGCTCAACTTTCAGGCCTAATTTATAACTATGATCTACTAATCTGGGATCTTTTCTGGGTATTATCACTTCCAAAGATGTAATTATAGGAACAATTAATTCAAAATTTGCATTAGTCACTGCCAAAATAAATTTAAAACAAATTGCTTACTACATAATTATCTCCAAAACCACACCTGGTGCAATTATTCAAGTGTTTCTTTTGTCACTACCCATATATAATTGCATGATTGAATCTGTTGTAAAGAAGGGATGGATTATGGCCTACAAATTGGAATCTGACCATGTTCATTTACTTATCTTAATCTTTTTAATACATAGGAACAATTCTGTTTTGTACATTGTGGGGGTTGTTTACTAAACTCCGAATGCAAAAATCACAAAAAAAAATCATGATTTTTTTTTATAAAATTGGACTTTTAAAAAAAATCATGAATTTTATAGAATTTATTAAACCCCGAGGATGGAAAAGTCCGAATCTCAAAATCCGGCATCTCAGACCTGTCAATATGTCAATGGGAGAAGTCCCAATGATTTTTTGATGTGCGCTGGGTTTCGTGCAATAACCCGAAAATTCCAAAAAAAAAACCAAAACATAAAAATCATGAAAATCAGATATTTTTTCCCGCAAAGCAAATTTTCGGTAAAATGTAATAATAATTAAGAGTAAACAACCCAAGCGGATTTGATTGGAGATTGTAGCAGAAAATATTGAGATAAATTTGGACCCCGGAGTGTTATGCCTCCAGCATTGTGTTATTTTTTGTGTTGCATCACCTAGTCATTTAGTTGTATGGTTTATACTTTGTTATAAAAATTTCCTTCTTAGGCTACCATACCCTTACCATGTGACCTTGTGTAAGCAATTCGGATGTCAAATCCGAAATATTTGTATGATGGGAATTTGGTCAAACTTGGTTTAATAAAAATATGAGATAAATATGAGTTTTAGTAAATAACCACCTAAAAATTCATACTTGTATATATAAAAACAAAGATATGTTTTTATAATCAAAATAGTTTATCTTAGAGAAAAAATTATTTAGTTAAGACAAACATGGAAACGCTATTATCGAAAACTGTGGTCTTAAGCTGGCCATAGATGCAAAGATCCGATCGTACGAATCAACGTACGATCGGACTTTCCCATCTCCCGACCCTCCACTAACCATTCAGATCAAAGTCTTTACCATTCCTATCAAATAAGAACAGATCACCCAATGTTCTGCCCCTGACAGCAATCGTACGATACTTATGTCTGACAACACTAGTGACAGTCTCCCTCTGAAAATCGTACGATCGGCAATACACGCAGAGATATTATCGGCAGCCGACAGAAATTTTCTAACCTGTCCGATCGACCAAACGACCGATCTCCGACGGACGAAAAATGTCGGGACTCTCCACACATGGTCCGAAAATCGTACGAATCCCCGATTCGTACGATCGGATATTTGCGTCTATGGCCAGCTTTAATCATCATTCACCAACATACTGTATACAGGGAATTTTATATCAGATTTTACGACCTGTGACAAGGGCATAACTAGGCCCAGACTGAGGAATTTATTTCTAGGGAGTTGAAACATGTTGCTGTGGAGCTCAGTAAAATATAATTACACCTCTCTTTGTTCATGTACTATATGAAAATGCCAAAAACTACTGTGTAAACCACACATACAAGGAACAAACAAGAGAATGTCCCATATTTGATAAACAAATACTATCCAGTTACTTGCAAACGTTGTAGAATCTTCATCACAGACCCTGAAGTTGCAGAGAACACAATGTCAGGGAACCGGGAGTTCCCTCTGGGGAGTTGTCCGGATATAGGAGGAAGCCCCTCAGGAGGGATCAGGATCGTGGTATCCAGGGATTCAGCAGAAGGGGTAATAAAGTTCAGGCAACAGGTCAAAAGGCAGGCAGAATATAAACAGAGTCCAAAGTCCAGGCAGGGGGTCAACAACAAGAGATCAATCAATAGAATACACAGGAATAACAGCAACAGGGAACCCAGGTATCTAATCAGGAACAAGATCCTATTTTCGGGCGCCATCTTGACGCCTCAGGCGTCCTTTTAAAGGGGTTTTTTGGCGCCCTTGCGTCGGCGTCAGCACGTCTGCGACCGACGCGCTGCGCCTGCGTCCGTCGCGCCGTTGTGACGTTTTCGTGCCTGCGCACTTGCGCGCAGGCGTCTCTGCGCCGGCGCCGCTACCCACGTGGCGGCCATGGGCGCCGCCATTTTGGGAGCGGCGTCGGAAGGAATAGCTGCGCCGCCCGGAGCTCCTGGTCCTGCTCCGGGCGGCGATCGTGACACACAGTGACATAGATTCTTCATTTCTTGGTTTATTTCCATACTATTGGCAATGCATTTTGCATGAGGCTGGCAGGTAATGGGTTAAATAAAGGCACAAAAAAGTATATGTGGTATACATATATATCTACCTGAATTAAATGAGTATTCATAATGCTGTCTGTGTTACATGGGATTGGGAACCAATGTACTGTTATCAGTAAACACAGACGTGCCATAACAAGAGTAAAGTCAATGATATTGGATCTGGAATACTCAAATATTTCTTTACTGAAAACACAAACAAACTGGGACCTAACAGAATTAAAAAAAGCAGAATGAAAGATCAGAAAGATTAACTAAAGCAACACATTTTGAAAAAAAAGATTTCACATTGCCATGTAATCCATAGGTTAAAATGTAATGAGGATTATAAAGTAAAAAATTAAATAAAGTGATGACAATCACTAATACACATGTTGCATTGATGAGTTACAGTTCAGTTGTGTGCCACTTGGCAGTAGAAATAATTAGTGAAAAGTTTGCCAAATGCATTGGAGTCAATGGCCTTAGATGCATTTTTTCTCACACCTAGGGGCAAATTTACTTATGGTCGAATATCGAGGGTTAATTAACCCTCGATATTCGACTGCCGAATTGAAATCCTTCGACTTCGAATATCGAAGGTTTTAGGTGGTCGAATTTTTTTTTTTTAAAGAGACAGTACTTCGACTATAGAATGGTCGAACGATTTTTAGTTTGAATCGTAGATTCGAAGTCGTAGCCAAAGGTCGAAAGAGCCAATTCGATGGTAGAAGTAGCCAAAAAAATCATTCAAAATTCAAATTTTTTTTTTTATTCTATTCCTTCACTCGAACTAAGTAAATGGGCTTCCTAAAGTTATGGGTGTTATAACTGGCGCAGCTAGTAAGCACAATAACTGGCGCAGCCAGTAAGCACAATGTTCCTGATTCTAGACCAGGAAGTTCCTAATAATGTTATAGTTATCTTGTTTCCAAAGAATGATATAACAAACAGTTTAAAATATTCAGAAATACTTGTAGATCAAAAGTAAATGCAAAACATGAAGCACAGCCATTACTGTCTTATTGATTTTTGACCAAAACTCAGAAAATCCCATAGAACACCCTCAACATTTAATAAAAGTACTGTCTCTTTAAAAAACGTCGACTTTGACACTTAAACCTGCCGAATTTCTATTTTAGCCTATGGGGACCACCTAGAACATATAGCCAACATTTGGCTAAGTTTTTAGAAGTCGAAGTGAAATCGTACGATCGCACGATCTTAAAAATCCTACAAATTCGACTTCGAATGTCGAACTAGCCTATTCGATGGTCGAATTTCGACCCTTGATAAATCTGCCCCCGGATTACATAATGCAAATAGGTCATACAATTTACTATGCCACCAATATTTCCTTAAAAAATGAATACATTAAACTGTGAAGCTAACAAGGGATAAGTACTAAGTACATGTAAGATGCTAGTGTTCATGAAGCCTGATACATTCTTTTATTCATAGACATTCACTCTTGAATAAGGTATTATAATAACATTGTTATACTTATTCTCAAGAATTTCTACAACAATTTCATTGCATAATAGACTTTACTAAACCCAGACAACCAACTAGTACATACAGATATACTCTTTATTCATAGAAAAGGAGAAAAAAATGGGACTGCAGCCAGTGCGATAGATCAAGTGTGTATCTATCTATCTATCTATCTATCTATCTATCTATATATATATATATATATATATATATATATAGATAGATAGATAGATAGATAGATAGATATAGATATAGATATAGATATATAGATATAGATAGATATATATAGATAGATAGATATATATATATATAGATATAGATATATATAGATATAGATATATATATATAGATATATATATATAGATATATATATATATAGATATATACTGTATATCTATATCCAATGCCCCAAATGTACTTAATGCAATGCACAGTTTAACTCTTTACTTAATAGATTTCTACTGACAGCCAGTGTGAACAGTATTATTTTAAAGAGGCAACTGGGAGTACTTGAAATCGAGGAGAGTGTTACGGATGCTAGGCATTATCATCAAGCGTTTAACAAAATGTTTGTGCTTAAAAGACGTTCTCAGTTTTCAACTGCACCATTTTCTTCTAAAAAAAGGATTAATTACTAGAAGCCGCACCTCCAAATACTGAAGTTAAAGTTTTAATCAAATTGACTGCAGGGTCTGTAAAGGTTACTTTGTTAAAGTTATTCTTTTACAAAAAAATATAAATTAAAAATGTAATAACTTCAAACGCAAGTTCTGGGAATTATCTCTTACCAGTGATGGGCCAGGTTTGTCAGTTGCCCCAGACAACCCAGCTGTCCATTGGCAACTTCGATCCCTGCCGCAGCTGTGCACAACTGCACACAACTGTGCACAACCAAGGACTTGCTTGCGTAACCGCGTGTAACCGAGGACGCGCGTGCGTAATCATGGGTAACTGAGAACGCGCGTGTGTAATTGTGCGCAACTGAGGACGCGCGCGCACATTGGCGCACAACAGATGCCGCATGCGTGTGGTTGTGCGCAAAGCACTTCGACTTCACAGAGAGCACCCACTTGTGGTAACACTTGCCGGACATGGGGTAGGCTGCATATAAGGTAAGTGCCTGGCGCCCCCCAAGCTTTGCACCCTAGGCTTGTGCCTCTTATGCCTACCCCTAGTTCCAGCCCTGTCTCTTACACTATAGTGTAAGCCAATCAATTATTTATTTTTCTTGTTAAAAAAAAAAGAATTCTTAAGGACAAAACAGTAGAACAAATCAATGAATCTACTTTTTGCTGATGAACAATTTATAAAATAATATATATATATATATATATATATATATATATATATATATTGACATATAACCTTATTCTTAAATAGCAGTAAATACAGGGCCCTGAATTCTCTTTGCGTATGAAAGATAATGGGAGAACTGGGATTTACAGCACAGTGCCTCCACCTAAAGATAATGTATTAATTGTAAATACAAATCACACAACTAACTCTGCCCTGGGGATCCTGCGTGGACTATCAAATCAAATCAATGCCCCAGTCCCATGTTCCACTCTGGGTAGATAAATGCAGATTAACACAGTTCAGTTCAATGTCCCTTTTCCAAGAGCTTTTATGTCCCCAGGTAGTGCTACCTGCACAAAGGTACCTTCCCTTTTGTATTTGGTAGCCGCCCCCACATGGCCGGTACACAATCAAGACCTGTTCTCACACAAGGGTTTCAACAAACATCCAACAGCTAAACTGGACACAGGATAAATTCTCCCTCCTGACTGGAATCTCAAAGCTATTCAACTGAATACACACAGTCTCTCTCAGTTACTGTAGCTCTTTTACTTACAAGCTGCACCATCACACTTGACAGATCTGGCACTGGCTGGCTGCTGCTGCAGGGACTCTTTTTCTTCCCTGTGAATTTGGCTCCAAAGCAAGGCACTCCCCTGGGTTCTTCTCCTTTCCCAGGGATGCACTGGAGTGCTCAGCAAATCGGATGGATCTCCAGCCTGTATCCAGGCTGGATGATGTCACAGACAGAAAAACAGGGGAAGTACTTGTCTGATCCCCTGTTCCAGGATGTAATTAATATACACAGAACCAAAATCAAATTTAAGTACATATTTTCTAGAAGATTTACTAAGTTTTTACCCACTGAAACATTCTATGTTTTCATACATTATGTGCTATATTTTATTTTGATCGTTGTACATACAGTATTTATTTAAAATATGTGTAAAGATGAACTGATCTTTAGAAGGGGTTGATAAACTGAATATAGCTATGTTAAGGGCCATAGTTATATAACTGTATGTTGTGATATTGACACTTTCATTAACTATCTAATCACTGGTGATGTTATAGCTGGTGGTGTTAAGCACTGGTATATTCATGCATAGAAAAGTTCCCTAGAGACCAGTGTAATACAAATGCTTCTCTGCAAATTAAATTATTTTATACACTCTAAGAAAAATCAAACCACAAGTAAGTATGCCTTATATAACCTATAATAAGGGTTATTTTGAAAAATTGGGGCAAGTGCAAAAAATAGATGCAAAGCACCTGCCCTAATGGTATTTGATTCTTATGATCGATTCTTTGTATGCAGCCTTGCACTCAGAAGGGGAGAGCAAAACATCTGAAACTGCCCTTATCTTGCCTGTCATTAAGGGGCATACCTTTTTTTATGTTGTGTACAAAACACAGAATAATTCGCCACACATTGTGAGGAATCTCCATGTAAAAATAATTGTGTAAAAAATTAACTTTAATAATTACCTATCCAATAGATGAGATTGATGTTATAGTATTTCTGATGCAAGTGTTTGCTAGTTCTGTTATACTTCCTTTGCCCTTTAAAGCTCCCATAATATTGTATGTCTCTTCCCAAATACTACTATGTGTCTGAGTAAAGGTGATATATCTCTCATTTGAAACCAGTCAAGGGCAAGGATCAGCAAGGGGGGATGGTGCCATTTGAAGCACCATATGGTCAGTTGGTAAAGGCAAAAAAATGGCAAAGGGAAAAAAAAAGGTTACCCAGTTACACCCAAGGTTTTTTTTTTAAAAAAAATGTCCACCCCCTAAAAGCTGCTATCCTAGGCACAGACTGTCAAGTGCCTATATGGTAAATACAACCCTGACTATAGGTATCATTTTTAGTGTCGCTCCATGGAATTTTATATATTCAAACCTATTTTCAAAAACAAATAATGCTTTAATGCAAATGCTTTTGATTAAACATGTAGATATTTGAAAGCGTTATCCTTTTTACATTGATATAAGTATATTATGTAAACATTTCATAAATTGAGAATAACACTTCTGCCAGACTGTCCCAAGATAAATAAGAGACATAAATGATGAAATCTCCATTAGATTTTAATGGAAAAAAAATGTGTTAACAAGCAAGGCCCACGTTACGTGAAACACCAGTAGGCTAAATCTTAATTGGCAGAAAAATTCCAGTTTGCTTATAATAAAATTCTGGTTGTTCAACCATTGCATATGTATGATCAATAACAATGGATTTATTTTATTGTATCAAACATAAAAGGCTCAACTTTTTTTCATCAAAAGTTGTATTTCTTTTACATATGATAAATGTGTATCATATGTCTACTGTTTTGTGCCTTGTTTTTTTTTTTTTTTTTTATAACTCTTTATTTATTAAACATAGAGTTTTCATTTTCATCTGTACAACATCTATGCAATGACACTTGTAGACCCCAGATCAGCACATTATTTCACAATATACAGAAAAAGTAATATAAAATAGAATAAAAAGGCATGGCATCCATAATATGGAAAGAAATCATATGCATCCTAGGTGTACCTGTTCCCAATAAAGGGAAAGTTCTTCGGGATAATTGCAAACAGTGTCAGCATTCCGTACATGTATACAGAGAGGAAAAGGAGAACAGAAACAGCAGGTAGGAGGAAAGAAAGAGTAAGGGAAGAAAAAGAGAAGGAAAATAAAGGAACATCATAAAAACAGCAAAAATGACCGAGCTCGGGGGTGAATTGAAAAAAAAAATAAATAAAAGGGTCCCTATCCGGGAACAAGTTAGCATGTCGTCGGGGGATGTAAAGTGTCCCAAGGAGACCAAACTTTCTCGTACATTGGTAAACGGGAGGCATGCAAGGCAGCCATATATTCCATTCGTCGTATGTCCTGGATAGCTGTTTTCAATTCGGTTGCTGTGGGAGGTTGAAGCTTCTTCCAGTTGCGGGCTATAACCCGTCTAGAGGCAGTTAAAATCAAATTAGCTAATTTTTGGCTATGTTTCTTAAGCCCAGGGAGTGGAGACCCGAGCAAAAAAGAAAGTGGGTTTCGTTGTATATCGGTACCAAACAGTAGAGCCAACATGTCCCTCACTTCTTGCCAATAATGAGCCATGAGAGGGCACGTCCAGAAAACATGGTAGAGAGTCCCCACACCGCCACAGTGCCGCCAACACTCCGGGGTGCCTTGTTTTTTTAATCGTTTTTGTTATGCAGTTCTGGACATTGGTCCCTAGGTTTACTGGCTACATATAGTTTTTGAATGACCCACTGAAAGATTAATGTTGTATTTTAAAGTACTACTACTACTACTAATCATCATCAGCGTCCTTTGACAAGACAATACATTTGCTTTCATGGCAGGGTACATGTTGAAAAGAGACATAGTAAAAAATGTATACATATAGAATAATTTCTGGAAGTGTCTGGAGGTCTGTAGTATACAAAATATTTTGCTTAAGGTCAGTGAATACATTACATTAGTTCAAATTTCAAATGTTTTTTTGGCTACTTCGACCATCGAATGGGCTGCTTCGACCTTCAACTTCGACTTGAACGATTCAAACTAAAAATCGTTCGACTATTCGACCATACGATAGTCGAAGTACTGTCTCTTTAAAAAATACTTCAACCCCCTAGTTCGCCACCTAAAACCTACCGAGGACAATGTTAGCCTATGGGGAAGGTCCCCATAGGCTTCCTAACAATTTTCTGATCGAAGGATAATCCTTCGATCGATGGATTAAAATCCTTCGATCGAACGATTATTCCTTCGAACGTTCGATCGAACGAATTGCGCTAAATCCTTCGACTTCGATATTCGAAGTCGAAGGATTTCAATTTGGCAGTCGAATATCGAGGGTTAATTAACCCTCGATATTCGACCCTAGATAAATTTGCCCCTTAGTGTTACTCCACAATTTTTATAGTAATTATCCCCAAAATGAAAAGATTTTTTTTGAGCCCTGTCTTAGGAAAATAAGAAAATATAATAGTAAATAATCAGGTCACTCTTCACTATTCTCATTTCAGCTATCTGTCTTCAGATATTGATTGACCATTAGGACAAATACATTGTTGTGTGCTCCTTTTGCCTAGACAATACATTACTGAGAAAGACTGCTGAGAAGAGAATTGTGAAATTAATTTTATTAATTTAGAAACAGTGCAGAATTCTAAACTGATATTTAGCTTAAAAAATTATTACAATTGCCCTTGGAAAAATAAAATGCTTCCTCTAGTAAATTTTCACACTTGGTTGGAACCCAACCATTTTACAAGTGAACATTATTTGCTTATAAAGTAGGACATTCCTATATGTTCTTTATCACAAAGTGATGAAAACAAAAGGAAAGATTAATATACATTTAGGCTTAGGCATATGACATTTCACAGAGGACAAATAAATAATATGCATTTATACATACCAACGTTAATAATGATGTAAAAAAAAACTATAAATTATTGGCACACTTGTTTAATATAATGGCAAAAAAGTAAATACACACACAGTTGTCCACAACAGGAATGACATGATTCCTTGTGTATGAGTATCTGTTTACTAATCCCTACAAAATATATGTTTCTGCCTGGTTTTTGAAAAATAAAAGGGTCCAAATGTAATGCTCACTCTTTGCCTTGCATTGAATGCCTGCAGAGGAAACAAATAGTGAAAACATCTTCTTACCAAACATTTATCCTCAGGCAGTCTGTTGCATTAACTCTGTAGTTGTTTCTTCATAGGGAGTTAAGCACCATTCAGAAAAAGAAAAGCAGATTGGCAGTTGCAGTGGAATTTATACTGCCTTATCCAACTCCTAAATGTATTCTCTTCATAGCACTTCCATTTAAATGCAAGTAATACAGATTATGTGTTTATTTTGTTTACCATTAAATGCCAGAGTAATGCCAGACAAATGATTGTAATGTATGAATAAAGAAAGTGTCTGAAATGTCTGACATATACAGTAATAGGGCAGAACGTTACCACTATAGAGATGACAGTAATATACTATTACTGTATATTATGCATGGCCGTATTTTAAACCGATTGGTTTCCTAGGCAGTAGTAAGCCAAACACAAGACAGCATTCATTTTTATATGGTTAAATTGTGTCACTACAGAATAACGGGAATGTTGATGATTGATCATGAGTTATGTGCAACAATATTTAAGGCAAGGGAGGTGTATATATCTAAAAAAAGAAACCTTTAAAAAAGCACAGTATCACCCACATGATATAAGGGTATTAAGGCAGATTTAAGGCCAAAGGACATAATACAAGAACGTTTTCTGTTAATTAAAAAACAGGCCAAATTTTACAAGTTTTACGTTGGTATTTCAAGCCCAATAAAATTAGAGAAAGTTAGTTCCTGCAAACAAGTGTCACATGCCATTCCAATAGTAAATTGTCTTTGAATATGCTTTATATGTATTTTAAATTGTTGCTATTACAATTAACAAAAAGAGTGTGTGGGCAATATTACAATTTAGTGCATTAGTACTGATACTTGACTGCAACTCTGGCAACATACCATAATTAACTTCACTCATTCATATGCTAAAAATGCTATTTTACCTTTACAAAGAAGATTAAATGGCCTTGAAACACCACAAAAATGCATCTATTGAGTGCCAAATGATTAGTTCTATATGTTATAATATCAATAATAATAATCATTACAGAGTTATATACATTCAGTATAACACTCATGGGAGATTGACCACCATCACTGCAGTAGAGACACGGCATACTCCTTTGCACTGAAAGGAGAAGGAAAGCTTAAAACTAAGTAAGCCTTATCAGAAAGGTCCATCTAAATATACCAGTAATCCCCCAAAGTAGTGCTGCTCTGAGTCCCCTGTCAAAAGAAACACAGCATTTCTTTCCTTCTATTGTGTACACATGGGCTTCTGTATCAGACTTCCTGCCTTCAGCTTAAACCTCATTGCCCTGGGCAAGAGCCTGCTCAGTTTGCTCCTCTTCCCCCTCCCCTCCCTTCTCTACTGTAATCTGAGCCCAGAGCAGGGAGAGACTCAGGCAGGAAGTGATGTCACACCACATTAATACTGCAGCTCCTATCCTAAACAAACAGAGAGTTTCTAGAGCTTTTTACTCAGGTATGGTAAAACATTCTACAGAATAAATATAGCATTCTAGCTTGCACTATTGCAGCTAATCTATTGGCAATAAAATGCCTCCGTAGCTTTCCTTCTCCTTGAAATTACACAGAATTCTATGATGAAACTGTTTAGCACCCTGTCCCTAGAGTAGCATGACCTACTTCTCCCTTCCTTGATAGGGGACAGAGTTGAACATTACAGTGGGCTTTATTTGCTTTGACCTAGTAATCACATGTTTCTATACATTACCAGGACAGTTTTTAATTTTAACAGTCTCATGTAGGGGTTAAATCCAGCACAGCTGGAAATCATGCAGAATTGCAGTCCCCTGATTTTCCCTACAAACAGCAAGAACATAACATTCTTTGCCCTCAATCCCACCATTAATCTAAATGGCTGTCATTGAAATAAGTGGCTGGAGTTCTCTTAATAATCAAACTAAACCATTCTTACCGAAGTTTAGTAATAATAATTCTCTGTGAAATATTTATATACCAGCAATTCAATCCACATAGCAACATTACTATCCACAAGCAGCACTTCCATGTACATTAGAAATGTAAGTCCAGACTGTAAAAATGTAAAGGCTACTTGTTAGAATGGAGGTGATGACAGAGCTGGCCTAAAAGATGACTTACTTCGGTGTGATATATCTCACTTGGCAACACACTTTGAGGAAAGACTACTTCAGAAGGACAAGATTACCCAGCTACTGTTAAACTCTTGACAACCAGAGGTGAATGGGTCGTTCCTCGCATCTGGAAAAATGAATCTTTCAGATTTTAGAATTACTTTAGCCTTGTACATGGCCATCTGAAGAACCTGTCTAGTGTGTGTATGAGGGATTCTCTCTTAGAGGACCCATGTGTAACCAGCAGGATTACAATCACTCCAGTTCTTAGCACCTCAGAATTATTTTAATCATATGCATGCAAACAGTATTTCATATGTGTACATGTGTACATACAGTATATTGAGCATTGACTTTTTTATGTAAGGTTCACTGATGAATGAAATAGAAAGTATGCTGTTTGGTACAATTTGTGTTATCTATGTATGAACAAAAAGAAAAAAGCCGGCTCTAATCTCTTCTGGACATTAGTGAAACAAATACGTGAATCAATACTACTTCTAAACTTCACGGGTTAAATCCCTTAATAATGATTCAAATCGTTTGTTACTAAAGGACCGCTGGGTAATCCTTACCAAACAGACGGATTTGACCTGGGTGTCCAGACCCCAGGCCCTTCACTTAGAATATTCAGAAATGGAAAACAGCCGAAGGGCTTTTCACTCACCAAGTTGGCCGAGTGGTCCGGGTGCCGTGCCCCGAACCCGTAGCTTAGGCAAACTTTAGTCTTCAAAATAAATCTGCACGCACTCCTGCGACCACAGCCATGAGGCCTCATGGCTGTGGTCGCAGGAGTGCGTGCAGATTTATTTTGAAGACTTATCTATGTATGGGTTAAAAAGTCATTCTATTAAAGTAATACTGACATGGCATTAAACGTAACCCTCAGTGGCCACAGACATCATCATCCTTTGAGAGAGCACTGCACTTTAAAGTCCCCACACTGAAGCTTTTAGGTTTATGATACGTGAAGCAATTTGACTACTTTGGAGCCTTTGATTATAAGTGCATATGGCACTAAAGCATATTGAAGTGCAACTTATTATTTTTATGGGAAGCCCTTGCTCATGCTTAAAGCAGTAGAGTGCTCACCACTGAGGGAAGGAGATGAATTTATAACTGTGAAAGTCTGTACCCTCCCCAGAACATTGGGACTTTTAGGGGCAAAGTTATCAAGGGTCAAATTGAAAATTTGAATTTGCAATTTGAAATTTTAATTTTAATTTTTTTATGCTCAAAACTGTCAAATTCGACTAGGGAGTTATTCAAATTCGATACAAGTTTTTAAAAAATTCGAATTCGATTTTCGAGATTTGTCATACTCTGGCCCTTTAAGAACTCGAATTTGACTATTCGCCACCTAAAACATGCCAAATTGTTGTTTAAGACACCCAGGGATCAATTTGGAGTTGTTTGCAGCCTTCCTGACATTCAGGTTTTTTTTGGAGAAAAAACTTGAAACTAATTTGTTTCACATGAATTCAAAATTCGACCATTGATAAATGTGCCTCTTTTCGCTTCAATTTTGACACCGGCGTTAAAGTCAATTGCCATCCGAATAGTGTTGACAAGTGATGGTTTTGATGCGAGTGACTTTTCTGACATGTGTCCAAAAAAATTTTGACGCTGGCAAATTTTCGTGGGAGTTTTATGAATTTATTCACTGGCAGTGAAACGCGGAAATTCTCCGCAAGTTCACACCTGCCAAATTTATTCGCCCATCACTAGTGGAAAATACTTCAAAATTCGACCATAGAATTGGATTACTTCGACTTCGAATCGAATTTGGCCCTTTTTGGTCAAACGAAAATCGTTCAATCGTACGATAAAATCCTTTGAATCGAATGATCAAACAATTTGAATGATTTTATTGATCGATCAAACGATTTTCCTTCAACTTCTAAAAACGTAGCCAAATGTTGGCTATAGCTTCTAGAAGGTCCCCATAGGCTAACTTTGCAATTCGGTAGGTTTAAGATGGCGAAGTGTTGAAGTCGAACTTTTTTTAAAGAGACAGTACTTCAATTTTTGAAGTCGAACTTTTTTACTTCAAATCAATCAGCCTATTTGATGGTTGAAGTACCCAAAAAATAGTTCGAAATTCAAAGTTTTTAACTTCGAAAATTCACTTCGACCCTTAGTAAATCTGCCCCTTAATGTGCAGGAAGCATGCAATCAGCATATAAAGCAGTATATCATTTCTCCAGTTAGCTGAAAGTTATATTTTTTTGGATAAGTATTGCCATAAAGTGGCCTGTTATTAGATTTGCTACAGTTAGCTGCCTGCTGTAATACATATTACAGGTATGGGACCTGTTATTCATAAGGCTTGGGACCTGGGGTTCTCCGGATAATAGATCTTTGTGTAATTTGGATCCCCATACCTTAAAAGCTACTAGAAAATCATGTAAATAGTAAATAAACCAGTCTATTACAATAAAAATTAATTATATCTTAGTTGGGATTAAGTACAAGATACTGTTTTATTATTACAGAGCAAAAATAAATACTTTTTAAACCTTTGGATTATTTGGATAAAATTGAGTCTACGAGAGATGGCCTTTCCATTATTCGAAGCTTTCTGGATAACGGATTTCCAGATAACGGAAACCATACCTGTACCAGCACTTTTATAAATGTCAGCTTCAGTTCCTGATGTACATGTGCACAAGTGTGTCACATGTGATCTATGCTGATATTGCACATGTCTTGACTATACATGCATCTTGACATTGCTTTGTGTTTTTTTGTTCCTTGGCCTATTAAAGGACTTCTTTCCCTTTGGTACTTGGTTATTCAATTCCCTACCTCAAGAGCCCACTTCACTAGTTACCTGTCCCAATCCCAGGAGAGCTCATTGGGTGATTTTGAGACACTGGATTCCTGAGACACTGGATTGCTGAGACTGTGCTTAACACCTGTCCTGCTTCTACTGAGACTTGATTACAAGACTTCTCTCAGACTCTCATGCTTTATTCTGTCATTCTTATTTTATAAATAGTGATGGGTGAATATGTCTCGTTTCGCTTCCTGAAAAATTTGCAAAACACATTAAAGTCAATGTGCGTCAGAATAACTTTGACGCACAGCAATTTTTATGCACGAGACAATTTTTACATGCGCGACTTTTGTCCAAATGCATTAAAGTCAAAGGAATGGTGGATTCTCTAAATGAATTAGGGGGTTCTAAGTGACGCACCACAGTGTTCCAAAGTAGATGCCCTTTTGTATAATCTGTTTATTAATATCTTAGATACAGGAAATATGTACAGTGTATCTGTGTTTGACAATTTTATTCAACATAGGATATGTCATCCTAACTGACAATTAGGGTGATTCAGATCATCATGAATTTATAATCAGATTCAGATCATCATGGCAGATTATAATCAATACTGATACATTTGACCCTTGAAAATGTGTAGGATATTTGTATACTTGTGGCTAATTGCCTTAACTGTACCAAAGAATGCAAAGCAGCAGCAAAGGACAATAGGATACCACTATCCCATATTAAAGGGAATATATGTTAATATATTAATGGTAAAGACAGGCTAATGTTTTTACCTTTACAGAGCACCATCAACTCCAAATTAATAAATGACATGAAAGATCCAAGAGAACAGAAAGACTGAAGAAAGACTAGACAAGTTATGATTGTTTATATAGGAGAAGAGGCACTTAAAAGGGATCTATAACTATGCATACATACACAATGCAATAAAATGTTTAATGGTTATATAAATTGTAGATCTTTAGGTAAGAATAAAAGGTGTGAGAGCTGTGGCACTGTGGAATTTCTCTCTCTAGATCAAAAAAAAAGGTAAGTTGGATTTTCTTGGGCAGAGATTTTTACATATGTCTTTTTCCATTGTCAGTTGTCATGTAACTATATGTAAGAACATTGAAACTTTAAAGGCACAGTTATCTTAGAGGAGGTTCCTTGTTTTCTGAGTAGGCCTTAAATTTTTTCTATTGTATTCTCTCTGCATGATCCATGGCTTATAATTTTGGTAAGATCCAGTTGGAGAACTGATTTGGCTAATTTTAGGGTAAACAATATAATGCTTTCAGTTCTAAAATATGTTTGATTATTTTATAATGTGCATTCTTATGGAGTAGGAACAGACAATTAGTCAATAAATGTCAATGAAGCTACCTTTTTAGTAAATTAATTTATGAATTTACCTACAATTTCATCAAAGATTACCTTTTTCATATGAACATTATTGTTTATCTGGTCATCTGATTTTCCCTCTCCAAAGCAATAAAGCAAGATAAACCTTTGTATTCCAAGCATCTGCAGTAGAGATGTCGCGAACTGTTCGCCGGCGAACTTGTTCGCGCGAACATCGGGTGTTCGCGCTCGCCGGAAGTTCGCGAACGTCGCGCGACGTTCGCCATTTTGGGTTCGCCATTGTTGGCGCTTTTTTTTGCCCTCTCACCCCAGACCAGCAGGTACATGGCAGCCAATCAGGAAGCTCTCCCCTGGACCACTCCCCTTCCCTATAAAAACCGAAGCCCTGCAGCGTTTTTTCACTCTGCCTGTGTGTGCTGAAGAGATAGTGTAGGGAGAGAGCTGCTGCCTGTTAGTGATTTCAGGGACAGTTGAAAGTTTGCTGGCTAGTAATCGTTTTGATACTGCTCTGTTATTGGAGGGACAGAAGTCTGCAGGGGTTTGAGGGACATTTTAGCTTAGGTAGCTTTGCTGGCTAGTAATCTACCTTCTACTGCAGTGCTCTGTATGTAGCTGCAGTGGGCAGCTGTCCTGCTTCTGATCTCATCTGCTGACTGCTGCAATAACAGTAGTCCTTGTAAGGACTGCTTTTATTTATTTTTTTGTTGTTTTACTACTACTACTACTACTACTATAAGAGCCCAGTGCTATTAGTCTAGCAGTGTTGGGGAGTGGGACTGGTGTGCTAATCTGCTGCTCCTAGTAGTTCAGCAGCACCAACTTTAATTTTTTTTTTTTAATATTCATTTTTTTTTTATTTTACTTTTTTTTATTTTACTACCGCTGTAGTAGTGTATAAGTTGACCTTTTAGGCATTATTTGCCCTGTAGGCATTATTTGCACAGTGTTTTCTTCAACCCGCCATCTAGCTGTGTGACCTTGTTCACATTCTGTCTAAATATCCATAATATTACCGTCTCCAGAAAAAACACCGGAGTGACTTTTTTCAAGCAGCCATAATATATTTTACGTAATCCGTATCCACCGCTGTAGTAGTGTATACGTTGACCTTGTAGGCATTATTTGCACACTGTTTTCTTCAACCCGCCATCTAGCTGTGTGACCTTGTTCACATTCTGTCTAAATATCCATAATATTACCGTCTCCAGAAAAAACACCGGAGTGACTTTTTTCAAGCAGCCATAATATATTTTACGTAATCCGTATCCACCGCTGTAGTAGTGTATACGTTGACCTTGTAGGCATTATTTGCACAGTGTTTTCTTCAACCCGCCATCTAGCTGTGTGTATTATCGTTTCCAGAAAAACCAACTGAGTTTTTGTTGTTGTTGTTGTTTTTTAAAAAATAATGCCAGGCAAAGGCAGGCCGCCACGCAGAGGCCGTGCTAGGGGCCGTGCTGCTATGCAATCCTGTGGCCCTAGCAAATTGCCCAGTTTTAAAAAGCCAATGACCCTGAACTCCCAAAATGCTGAAGAGGTAGTTGACTGGCTTACACAGCACACCCCATCCTCTACCGTTTCTAACTTTACCACAACATCCTCCTCATCCTCCACTGCTATGGCCACCCCACGTAACACTTCCTCCACCACCGGTGCCCCTTCTTCACTGGGGTCAGAGGAGTTATTTTCCCATGAGTTTCTTGAACTGAGTAATGCGCAACCATTATTGCCAGAAGAAGATGAAGGAGATGAGGACCTTACACCAGATTTAATTCTGGCAGAGAACACGACAGAGATGGACATAATGAGTGATGAGGAGGAGGTCCCCGCTGCTGCTTCCTTCTGTGATGTGTCAGAAGAAATTGATGCATCTGAGGAGAATGATGATGAGGAGATTGATGTTTTGTGGGTGCCTAGTAGAAGAGAGCAAGAGGAGGGTAGTTCAGATGGAGAGACGGAGAGTCAGAGAGGCAGTAGGAGAATAAGACTTAGAAGAAGCAGGGAGGACAGCCCGCAGGGATCAGTAGGGCAACAACATGTATCGGCACCTGTGTTCAGCCGGCCAACGCACCCGCCATTGCCGCCAATGCCGCCAACTTCTACTGTTACCGCCAGATCGCACACTTCCAAAAAGTCAGCAGTGTGGGATTTTTTTAATGTGTGTGCCTCTGACAAAAGCATTGTAATTTGCAATGAGTGCAGTCAGAAACTGAGCCTTGGTAAGCCCAACAGCCACATAGGTACAACTTCTATGCGAAGGCACATGAGCGGCAAGCACAAAGCACTTTGGGAGCAACACCTCAAAGGCAACAGGCAAACTAAAAGCCACACTCCTTCTGGTCCAGCATCTTACTGCTCTACCTCTGCTCTCCTTGACCCGTCTGAACCACCCTCCACTCCGCCTTCCACCTTGACCACCTGTTCCCATTCCCAGTCATCTGCCACCAGCCAAGTTTCTGTGAAGGCCATGTTTGAGCGTAAGAAGCCAATGTCTGACTGTCACCCCCTTGCCCGGCGTCTGACAGCTGGCTTGTCTGCACTCTTAGCCCGCCAGCTTTTACCATACCAGCTGGTGGACTCTGAGGCCTTCCGCAAATTTGTAGCAATTGGGACACCGCAGTGGAAGGTACCCAGCCGCAATTTTTTTTCTAAAAAGGGAATACCACACCTGTACCAACATGTGCAGAGCCAAGTTACCGCATCTCTGTCACTTAGTGTTGGGCCAAAGGTCCATATGACTACTGACGCATGGTCCTCCAAGCATGGTCAGGGCAGGTATGTCACCTACACTGCCCACTGGGTGAACTTGGTAATGGCTGGGAAGCAGGGAATGGGTAGCTCAACAACAACAGTGGAGTTGGTGTCACCGCCACGGATTGCACGCGGTTCTGCCACCACCTCTACTCCTCCATCGCTCTCTACCTCGTCTTCTTCTTCTTCTTACTCTGCTGCTGGGTCCTCCTTCTCCTCCTCCACACCTGTGCACCCCCAGCTCCCCCTAGGCTATTCGACGTGCCAGGTACGCCGTTGTCACGCTGTCTTGGGGATGACGTGCCTGGAAAGCAAAAACCATACCGGATCTGTACTCCTGTCATCTCTGCAGTCACAGGCCGATCGGTGGCTGACCCCACACCAACTGCAGATCGGAAAAGTGGTGTGTGACAATGGAAGCAATCTGTTGGCAGCGTTGAGACTAGGCAATTTAACACATGTGCCCTGCATGGCACATGTGTTAAATTTAATAGTCCAACGTTTTGTCTCCAAGTACCCAGGATTCCAGGACGTTCTCACCCAGTCCAGAAAGGTGTCGGCCCATTTCAGACGTTCCTACACAGCCATGGCACGCCTTGCTGACATTCAGCAGCGCTACAACATGCCAGTCAGGCGTTTGATTTCTGACAGCCAGACTCGCTGGAATTCAACGCTCCTTATGTTGGAACGTCTGCTGCAACAACAAAGGGCCGTCAACGAGTACCTTTTTGAACTGGGTGGTAGGACTGGATCTGCACAGCTGGGGATTTTTTTCCCCCGTTACTGGGTGCTTATGCGCGATGCCTGCAGGCTCATGCGACCTTTTGAAGAGGTGACAAATATGGTCAGTCGCACCGAAGGCACCATCAGCGACCTAATACCCTTCGCTTTATTCCTGGAGCGTGCCGTGCGACGAGTGACAGATGAGGCTGTAGACCAGCGTGACGAGGAGCTGGAAGCGCACGATTTCTGGTCGGAATCACCAGAACGAACCCAGGCACCTGCTGCAACGCAGGGAGAGGTGCCAGAAGTGGAGTCAGAGGAGGAAGGTGGCTTTGTGGAGGAGGAGGAGGAGGACCAACAGGAGCAGGCTTCCCAGGGGGCTAGTGGTGACCTTTTGGGGACCCCTGGTCTTGTACGTGGCTGGGGGGAGGAGACCGTGGATGATGCAGTCCTTGATAATGAGGAAGCGGAGATGGATAGCTCTGCATCCAACCTTGTGAGAATGGGGTCTTTCATGCTGTCATGCCTGTTGAAGGACCCCCGTATCAAGAGGCTTAAGGAGAAGGACCTGTACTGGGTCGCAACGCTACTAGACCCTCGGTACAAGCATAAAGTGTCAGAAATGTTACCAACATACCACAAGTCCGAAAAGATGCGGCATTTACAAACCAGCCTGCAAAACATGTTGTACAATGCTTTTAAGGGTGATGTCACTTCAGGAACTCATCAACATTCCAGGGGCAGAGGTGCCAGTAATCCTGCCACGAGCACACGTGCAAGGACAAAGCCCTTTGGCCAGTCTGTAACGTCAGACATGCAAATGTTTTTCTGTCCAAGGCAGCGCCACAACCCTTCTGGATCCACCCTCAAAGAACGCCTCGACCGGCAGGTAGCGGACTACCTGGCATTAACTGCAGATATCGACACTCTGAGGAGCGATGAACCCCTGGACTACTGGGTGCGCAGGCTTGATCTGTGGCCAGAGCTGTCACAATTTGCCATGAACCTCTTGTCTTGCCCAGCCTCAAGTGTGCTCTCAGAAAGGACCTTCAGTGCAGCAGGAGGGATTGTAACTGAGAAGAGAACTCGCCTAGGTCACAAAAGTGTCGATTACCTGACCTTTATTAAAATGAATGAGGGGTGGATCTCGGAGGGTTACTGCACGCCGGAAGACTTGTTCTGACTTCTATGCAGCTGTCCTTCTCTTCAAGCCTCATGACTCCACACACAGCTGTCCTTTAGCGTCCTCCTCCTCCCTCCGCCACCGTTACAAACTAGGGTGCAAACCCTACTGGTTTAATTTTTTCTGGCCTCTGTGCTTCAGTGGCTGCAACCAAAAAAACTGGGCAAACAATGTCTACAAGGTCAACGTATGGCAAAAAATGACTATTTTCAGCATTTATATGGCATATTTTTTCTGGCAACTGTGCTTCAGTGGCTGCGTCCAAAAAAACTGGGCAAACAATGTCTACAAGGTCAACGTATGGCGAAAAATGACTATTTTCAGCATTTATATGGCATATTTTTTCTGGCAACTGTGCTTCAGTGGCTGCGTCCAAAAAAACTGGGCAAACAATGCCTACAAGGTCAACGTATGGCAGTTGTTTAAAGAGAACAGTAGATTACTAGCCAGCAAAGCTACCTAAGCTAAAATGTCCCTCAAATCCCTGCAGACTTCTGTCCCTCCAATACAGAGCAGTATCAAGCAGATTACTAGCCAGCAAACTTACTATCATCTGTCCCTGAAATCACTAACAGCTCTCCCCCTACACTATCTCTTCCAAGCACACACAGGCAGATTTTTCAGATACATTTTTGCCCTTGATCCCCCTCTGGCATGCCACTGTCCAGGTCGTTGCACCCTTTAAACAACTTTAAAATCATTTTTCTGGCCAGAAATTTTTTTTTTAGATGTTAAAGTTCGCCTTCCCATTGAAGTCTATGGGGTTCGCGAACCGTTCGCGAACCGCTCGCGTTTTTGCGCAAGTTCGCGAATATGTTCGCGAACTTTTTTTCCGACGTTCGCTACATCCCTAATCTGCAGCTCTTTGAACAGCTTTTAATATTTTTGAGCAACTGCAGAAGTGAATTTTAGATACACCTTTTCTATAAGAATGATTTTTCAAATGCATTTTATTGAAGAAGATAGAGAGCTTTCACATCAGTTATTCCTCCCTATAGATCAAGCTCACAACTTTGTGCTGTTTTATCTGCCCTAGACAGTGAGGTTGGGCTGAATAAGAAATAATTGCAGATTGATAATGTTGAAAAAAAAAAGTGAGAGAAAACCTAAGGTGAATCACGACTATGCAAATCAATGCAAACATCTTCATCATTCTTGATGTTCATCATTCTTGATGAATGTACATTAGACCATTGAAAATGTTTCCACTAGTCATTATTGTAGATGTCTGCCATACATAATCTTGAGTAGTTACCGGAAATTAAAACAGCGGACTTGATAAATGAAGCTAACATTGAAGGATGTATGATGTTTCAAACACAAAGTAATAGAAATGTGTTATTTTTTTATATAAATTGATGTCAGTTAATTCTCATCCAGTAGAGTCCATGCCTATTGACAATTCTCTGCTTTTTGCAAAGATTTGTGTGTACTACAATTTTGCAATTAAGGACACTAAACATATCTGTAGTATATGGCAACAGGGATATTTTGAGTAAACAGTTAGGTGGACATGCTTCTATGTAATGCGCAGCTCATTACCCAACATTATGTATTTTTCACAAATCTTCATCACCATCAACATTTATTTATATAGCGCCAACAAGTTACTCAGTGCTTTACATTAGGTGGGTTATTTATCAAAGGTCAAATTTAAAATTTATGCTAATTTTTTTTCTCTAATAAATTCCAATGTACTCACAACTTGATTGCGAGTTTTTTTTTTTTAAAAAAAACTTGAACATTTAATATTTGATCGAATAATCCTGGCCCGAAAATTCAAATCGAATTCTAATGGTGTTTTCATCTAAAAAATATTTTGTATGTCAGGAAGACAATTAACATTAACAGACCTCTGGCATTGACTTGTAAATGAAAAACAGAAGCCTAAGAGAAGTCTTGTAAATGAGAATGGGCTAAAGTGATGAGAGGTGAAGGTAAGAAGCAGAGTAAAGGTTGCATGGAGGAGTGTATTTTGAGACCAGAGATGAAATACAGGGAGGGGCTTCATTGCTAAGGGCCTTGAATGTGAGTGTTAGTGATTTAAATTTGATTCTAAAGGAGATTGGCAGCCAGTAAAGGCATATGCATAGGGATAAGTGTTTTGGTTCTATCTGAACTGAGATACTTTCATATTCAGGCAATGTTGCACAGCTGAATATGACAAGATTTTGCCAGTGTTTGGATGTGTGTTAAAAAAGACAGATGACAGTTTAAGATAATTCCTAGGCAGTGTGCCTGTGTAGCATATACAATTAAGTTGTACATATTATGACTAATATTCTTTAGTATGTTGTATACAAATACCTGTATGTCAGATCATGGTATGCACTATTGGACTAAAACATAAATTTAACCACAGTAATTCACTGGAATATTGGGGCAGATTTATCAGAAAGTTTAGATTTTAATAAATAAAAACTCACCCACATTCTATTCATTCTTATGGGATTTTGAAAAGCATATTTATCACTGGGTGAAAGTTATAACTCACCATTTGATAAAAATGCTTCCAAAAATCCCATAGGAATAAATAGAATGTGGGTGAGTTTTTATTTATTAAAATCGAAATAGATCTGCCCCTAAGTGTTAATTTAGTGACGTTGTTAAACAATTCAATTCAGTTATTTGTAATAAAAAAGAATAAATGAATATGATATTTTAAGGCACAAGTCAATTTTCAAAAAAATTAACTTCTATCATGCACCTGTCTTAACACCTACATTTCAATTCACTGGGAATAATCAGAATTTACTAAGATTGATTGTGGCTAAGGCAGCAGTTCTGCTTAGTTGGCAAAATGTAATTACTGTAAGTTGCTGAGGATGTGAGAATGGCTTTCAGAAACCGAGAAAACACTGATCCTCTGAGCGTTGTTCTCATTCAAACCTCAACTAAAGACAGCATTAAAAGAACACACATACAGTAGAATTCTGAGACAAGAATAGAGGCCTTAAATTTAATTCTGGGCTAGATTCTTATTTCGGCAGCTAAGAAGATTAAAGGATTCAGGAAGTTTTAGCTTGCAGAATCTGAATATACAGTATAATTTGATAGAGTTTCAGAGTAAATGGCTTTATTTATGGTGTAACTCATTGATCCAGTGCTATAATCAGTTGGCAGTTACAATGTGTGTATCTGTAATTATACAATGAATACCGTATATACTCGAGTATAAGACGAGTTTTTCAGCAGCCAAAATATGCTGAAAAAGCCTACCTCGGCTTATACTCGAGTCAGTGCTGAAAACTCGGCTTATACTCTATATATATATATATATATACGGTACTGTCTGAAGACACATGGATTTTCTCTCACATGGTTTTTTATTGATTTAAGAACTCCACTAATGCTTTGAAAAGTCTCCGGACCAGTTCGGCAGTTCAGCGCTTGAAACCTATGGGGCTTGTGGGATACTGTGCACTTTTCCACAGTACACGACCAGTTCAGCAGTTCGGCACAGGACACCTATGGGGCTTGTGGGATACTGTGCACCGCACCACAAATGCATTGAAAAGTGTCCGTTTACAGTGCCTGTCTGATTGGCGCGATGTGGCTCTTCACTGAAGATGGCTGCGCTTCTAACCTGCAGCTACTCGCTGCTTTCCGGATGCCATCATTACGGTACTTTTCCACAGTACACGACCAGTTCAGCAGTTCGGCACGTGACACCTATGGGGCTTGTGGGATACTGTACGCCGCACCACAAATGCATTGAAAAGTGTCCGTTTACAGTACCTGTCTGATTGGCGCGATGTGGCTCTTCACTGAAGATGGCTGCGCTTCTAACCTGCAGCTACTCACTGCTTTCCGGATGCCATCATTAAGGTACTTTTCCACAGTACCCGACCAGTTCAGCAGTTCACGCGTGACACCTATGGGGCTTGTGGGAACCTGCGCGCCGCAGGGCCCCAGCAGCTTGCGCACTTCCTGATTAATTTACTGTCAAATCAGATGCTCAGATTCGCCATGTGACACAATGGGACAGACGACCCACTGTGTTCTGTTACGGTCAGAGAGGGGCTGAAGAGGGGTGTAAGAAAACCTTTTCTCAGTTCTCTTAGGTACGGTATCCCACTGCTCACAAGCTATAGCACCCCTGTGCATCTTTACTTGGTTGGATACTGTAGATTTACAAACAGTAAAGATCATGTCATCACCAATTATGTCACCAATCACCAATCATGTCATCCCAGCCCAGTGGGTTATTTGGGGTCCTATGGGGGACCCGGCCAAGCTGATTTTAAGTTTACTGTACACTTTGTACAGCTTGATTGCTGATTGAGCTAAGGTGGTTTTACTTTTAAGGTATCATTGCTGATACCATATTGACTCTTTCTCTATTCAAAAACATTTAACCCACTCATGCCTCATTTTTTGATCATTGAAACTTACCAGTAGCTGCTGCATTTCTCACCCTAGGCTTATACTCGAGTCAATAAGTTTTCCCAGGTTTTGGTGGTAAAATTAGGTACCTCGGCTTATACTCGGGTCGGCTTATACTCGAGTATATGCGGTTCTCTTTTTAACCTATCTATATTTTTAGTGAACTGGACAAAGACTTCACAGTAGGATGGCAAAGGAGCTACTCCTATTTTATCCAGACATACAGGAGGTCAAAGCTATGATCTTTCTTCCCCCAAATGTATCAAAAACTGTAAATTGTTTCTCCTGGGAATGACATGTCATAGCCCAGACAACATTTTTAGCCTCTCGGGACCCACCATAGCGATTCTATGCCTTTTACTAGATCCAATTCTGTAGTCTTCACAAAAGCGCTTAGTACAGGGGGAAAAAAACGCTATTCTGTATCAGCAAGACCAAGACTGAAAAGCATGCACAGTGTGTAATCTCCAAATAGGCGCATGCGCATATCATCCTCCTTGTATACATTACTCAACTATGCCTGCCTTCTTTAAAACATGAACCAATAGCAACGAATTATAGCAGTTGCTATGGTAACCTGTGTGCCAAGCTTAAACACAGATACCAATCGGCAGCACAATAGTATTTATTCATTCTTGGTCATTGCTGATCAGTGTCTGTTCCTCACCCATTATCCTTCCTTATCTCCAGCCTTGCCACATGGTTGTGATAACCGAACCTAACCAGGGTTGCTGGTTTGTAATCTATGAGGCGTGTGAGAAAGGGTGAGGGAGCAGGGATGTTGCACATGTGCAGTTCATGTAAATATGGTGCCTGCAACTGAAGCCAGCATAGGAAGTTTAGTTAAGTAGCTGCTTTCAGATGTGGTGTTTGTGAATAAAAACCTTGCGATCTAGGAGGGGAAGGGGTGGACAATTATATAATGTGTGTGTGAGATTAGATATTACTGGATATGACTGGATATTACTACACATACCTACAATTTTTTTACAGCACACAGTAATAAAGCAAGTGCTTGTTTTGCATTATTGGGAACTCACCTGGCATAAATGACAATACATTTTTAATATACAAAAAGGAAGAAAGCAGTTCTGTGCCTGTGTTGTATTCACAGCAGGGGTTTCCACAAGACTGGACAATTTTCATTTCTAAATTACATATATAAACAAAGAAATGCATTAGGAGGAGTTTTGGGCTCATGAAGTACTGAGACACCTCTTTAAATGGTGTCGGCGACGTTTCACAGACGGCAAATTTTTGATGAAACGGGTCAAATTTGCCCAAGCCTATAACTAGTCTTAACTGCAGGGTTAATTAACCCTCAATATTCGACCAATAGTAAATGTGCCCCTAATTGTGTGGAACTGGTATACATTTGCAATCTTATTAGTCACTTAATATCACCTGGGATCAGAAAACTTAATTGTTAATAGTACCTCACCAGTGTTTTTTTGTAGTATATATATTCCAACTAATGCACTTTAAGAGGGTAAAAATGTCAAATATACTACTTAGTCACTATGGTAAATACACTACTATAACTGTAGTGGATGCTGATTTGCTAATCAAAAATAGGCTATTTTTTGCTAATGGTTTTTGGAATTGTGATGGGGTGAATTTATTATTTTTTGTTAATGTTAATGAACTTTGCTGGCCAGTAATCTATGTAAATAGTGTAGCACCTATTTGGGCCATACGGGGTTAATTCACCAGCTAGTGCACTAGAGCATGGGTTACATGTGACTCTAACAATTCAGGCTAGGGCCTTCGCTATATGGAAGATTAAAGGTGTGATGTAGTGTAACTACAACTCCCACAGGCTACTGTGCAATAACAAAAGACTTGGGCGCCAGGAGGTTCTTAATAAAACAGGAACAAGGTTTATTGAACTATGCACGAGGCAAGTGACATCAGGTTTCTACTCACGCAGGAGTTGAGGCAACAGCATATAGAGAATTCACACAGATCTGCAGGCAGGCTCATCTAGAGCAGACACAGGCATTTCATGAGGAAGAGCCTCCATTAGGCATTTGCAGAATTCACACACATTCCCTCCTGTAAGTTGTCAGGAAAGCAGCTTCTACCCTACAGTCCCACTTCACTGAGGTCCCTGACTGGAGGCAACACATAGAGCCTCTGGAAAGCTACTCCCTTACTGCAAATCCTTGTTGGAGCTTAAGCTGCTCTTTCTGTCTAACCTCTCTTCCTTTCTCTCCTAGAGAGACTATGACAAGTCTGCCCTAGTATATCTATTCCTCATTCACGGGGGTTTCATGTTCCCCGACTTGGACACATCTCTTCTTCTGGGCCTGGTGTACTCAGTCCCCCTGAGCACACCCAGCTGGATCAGCATCCAGAGGCGAAAGAGGAAGAGGCCACTCCTTACACCCACTGTAGCAGGAAGCTGTCATACCTCTCCTGGCAGATCACTCTAAGAAAAAGGTGGGGGCCTTAAAGCTGCAGGGCAGATTAACCCGTAGGGGCCCCTACAATAGCTATGTGCATAATTTATGTAAATAGTTTGTTTATGTAGGGGTTAAAAGTGGAAATTAGTTGTGATTAACAAACTGAGGCCTAATTTGAAGCATGTTGTACTGGAAGTATATTTAAATGGTGCTAAAACAATTGTACTGTATATTGAAAGTTGTGTTTTCTAATACAAAATGTGAATACAAAAGTGTGTGCATGGAAAGATTTACTTTTATATATAATAGAGCAATTGATGGTACACAAGATGAAACACTTACCTAGAGCTCCCAGAGAGTCCACTTCGTAAAGGGGTGGGCATGCTCTGTGAATTAATATTTATAGGGTAGATCACCTGGTGACAGCATAAAGTCGTTTGGAAGCTATAACAGGCTACAGACTGAATTCATTGGCAGCCTGTGTTAAGCCCTTGTGTGAGTTAGTTTTGGAGTTTTAGGTGTGTGCTTGCAGGGTGACTGCTGACCCCCTGCTGGTGAAAGTATGTGATGAAAGTTTATACTACATCTTTGCACATACATTGTTTTCTGCATTTGCTTAAAAAAATTAAGCATACATTTTCCACTGAAGATCTGCCTGGCTACTGAACTTACATGCACCCATTGACAGGAATATAAATGCTTTATAGTTTTGATCCTTTTTCCCAATTTACTGACTCAGTAAAGCAACCAATGAGGCTAGCTGCAGCAGAGGAAAAAATGTTAGGTTAAGGAACTCACAAAAGAATTAACAACTGTAAAAAAAAGTAATTTGTAAAATACATTTCTTAAACATACTCTATAGATCAATGCCCTGCCATAGAATTTTATAACTCGGAAATTATTAAGAAATTAGAGAACATAGGGTTTGGTTATAAATGACAGGTGCAAGTGCTATGCAAGCTTGCAAATGCTTGCCAGTGTTTGTCAGTGCTCACCCCTGCTCATAATTAATAAGCCCCCTTGGGGTCATTTACAACTGCTGCAGTAGTAAGTGCTAGAGTGTTAAGTGATGCAAACTTGATCTGCACCCCAGGATGCAATATGCATTGACAAGGTGCAAAGTGCAAAGGATATTTTCACATGTCCATTTTCAAATGGATTTTTTTTTAAAATCTGTGATTGAGTAACAAAAGATGCATCAAGGTAAAAAAGTGAAAAATACTTGCACAAAGCTCGATTGCAGTACATTCAGAATATAAAATGTTAGCAGTTCATTAAGAATGCACCAGCTGAAGAAGGCTGGGGGAACACAAGCCATGGAGGACCCCTATAGCAGGCATTAATAATAGGGGTCCCTTGCACATATGTATGCTATATATATATTGCTAGAAACACAAAAAATAGACCATGGGCAGGTTCAAACTATGGACATATCTTACAGTAAAATGAATATTTCTTATGAATATGTTTGGCATGGAATGCTGATTGATGGCCATAACTACACTAAAAAAGATGTGACTTTAACAAATCCCTGGATGAATTATCTCCCAACAGTACTGGATCGTACATTGATTTATGGCAACTGAAGGCATTGGCACATGTTGCTTCTGTTTGACCATCTAAAGGTAATGGTTGGGAAACTGAGTTCTGTTACTGTAGCATACACCCTTATGTGACAGGGTTCTGTGGACATTTTCCCTTGAATATATCATAGTACCTTTAATGGTATTATCTATCAATAAGCAGAGGAAACTACAAACTTAGCAACAAACAGGAGAGAATTTAATTTATCCTGTTCTAATTATGGTTATCATTATAAATTGTATATAGTTTAATTATCAGATATTTCCTGTTATTTCTTTCTAAACAGCAAACAGCAACACAAGAAAAGACATCTAAAGGTTTTGAAGAAAATGTGCAGTATTTCTCATTCAACACATATTGTAGAGTTTAATTATTGGAGGGGGGTCAAGATTTCAATGGCAAAAATGATCCAAAGCTTTTATTTTGGACATTGGCATCCTTCAACGTACCCACTTGAACATGGATCTTCCAGACAATTATTTGTTTCCATTTTGAAAGTACTTACCTTTCATGCCAGCAAGAAAAGAAATCTGTTCTTTTTCCAACATATCTTCCATTATTCAGTTCAATTTCTTTGTCATCTTCATTTTGCCTATGTAAGACTATAGTAAATTAGAGTGAGCCAAATGAGTCCTCTATACTCAGAAGTGAGCCCTTGCTAAATTGAAGGCAGAGTGCCATTCTGCTATATTTTGGTATTTCACAAGAATGGGTGCCAGATGTTCCACAATCAGTATATACACACAAACAACACTGTGAACAGAGTATACACCTCTATAGAACATGTAAGGAAAAACCAATCATTGCACCTAAAGTTCTCTTCCCTCCTCTTGGAACTCCTCTTAGAGTGGAAACTGGGTAAAGCTAACTAGCCCCCAAGGCCTATATGTTGATTACCTCTCTAGGCAACAATGCCACAAGGAACCTTCTCTCTTTAACACTCATTGGTGGAGCCAGAAACTGCTCAGCTAAATAGCCCTGAGACTAACTGTCATAGAGAGGTCTCTAACAGGAAATAGCTCACCACTCACTAGATCTTGCACTTATTTAGGGTCCCACTCTTGTATCCCTTCGACCTGGAGCAGTCTCTGGTGAAAAGCCCTTAGAACCACATGGCTTCCAAATATATATATATTTTTATACAGGTATTGGACCTATTATCCGGAATCATCGGGACCTGGGGCTTTCCAGATAACTGGTTTTTCCATAATTTGGATCTTCATACTTTTAGACTACTAGAAAATCATATAAACATTAAATAAACCCAATATGCTGGTTCTTCTTCCAATAAGGATTAATTATATCTTAGTTGGGATCAAGTACAAGCAACTGTTTTCTTACTACAGAGAAAAAGGAAATCATTTTTAAAATTCTGGATAACGGATCCCATACCTGTACACACTGCCTTGTGACTAATCTAGGAAACCTTAGTGGCCAAACTTCAGGGGACTACATAATGAAAAGAGGAAACTATGTTTGCTTACCAGCAATGCTACCATGAGGAGGAGATGAAACTGTGTGCTTCTTCCACAGCATGGACTGTAAAATCGAGTCGAGTCCAAATGCAGTTCTGCCATAAACCTTGTGGAGGTGCAGAATAAATATGAAATGGCCTTGTGCAATTACAACAAGTGTCCAGCCGAGGGAGCTTCTAGCAAATGAATTGTGAAATATGATAGCATGGTAGAAGCTTATGCTGGATACATGACAATGCTCCAGGCAATGCCTTTGCTATTAAAATTACATAGTTACATAGTGAATTTGAGTAAAAAATTACAATAGTTAGACAAGTTCAACCCCTCCAAATATCCAGCATACATACACATACCTATAGAGATCAATTAATGAACCATTAATGATAGACACACACATACATTATATGTATATACAGTATGAATGAAACTAAATATAGACCTTGAAATTACTGTAATCTTGAATATTTTGATTGTCCAAGAAGTAATCCAAATAAAGACATTAATAGAATCAGCATCTCAGCATCATCAGGCAGGGAATTCCACAACCTCAATGCCCTCACCATGAAGAAGCATTTTTGCTGTCTCAAATGAAAGTTCTGTTCCTCAGTTATAAAGGGGTAGTTCTTGGTTCATGGTCCACAATCCTTTTTTTCAGAGGAAAAAAAAACAACATTAATATTCTTTCCTCATAGTTAATTCTTCCCTTTATCTTATCAGTTTAGTAGTTTAGTACCTACTAATAATATTCATCTTAAGGCCTAGGGCCCAAAATTACCCTACAATTGAGCTATTCCATAGCTTATGACAGGGAAAGTAAAATTGTTGATTTCAGTAATCTTCTGGTGATGTCTATCGGTAAATATCTCACTAATACCTCACTTAAGTTGCTTCAGACATGTATCAAAACATTTATTGCATTGCACTCTGCTTCATATCTGTTTTTTTCTTACTTATTTTCCACCTAGGCATTACAGTGTCATCATCAGCAGTATACCTTTCCCATCCAATGCATCTACATAATTTGACATATACTTGCATTGTTGTAAAGTTTATTGGCTGTAGAAGAAATCAAATATTTTAGCAATCCATTTCCATTTTCAGTTCACTTATAAACCAAAATTGCACTTCACAAAAGTGCTTCTTCTGGAACCTTATTGCCACTAAATTTAAATTAGTTGTAAATTTCTCTCCATATGGGTTTCTCAATAGAGCACAAAAGTCAATTTATCACATGGCTTTTAATACATAGCCTAACATGGATACATTATTGAATGCTGTGATATACCAGCTACATGCAACCACCAACAATAAGATTAGTTCTTCCTAAACCAGCAGAGAAGTTACATTTACATCAGAGTGCTTTTTGTCCTTTACCGGTTTTAATTGGGGTTAAAGATCATAGCATTTGTTTTAATTTAAAACATAACTTTAATTATTGGTTTTGAAATTTGATTACGATAATATTTTCAAAGATGGCAAGGTTAAAAAAAAGATAGCATGATTATTGGAAAAATATAAATACAATAATAACTGTGTGCATACAGTTATTCTTGAATTGATTCTCTACTGTTGTTTATTACACTCTTAATGGTTACCATCTAAAACATGGTTAGTAGGCTCAGATAAAATGACCTGCTTCCTTTGGGTTTTTGTATCCCTTTGGTAAATGACCATGCATATCAACTGTTTGTATGTGTTAGTGTGCTTTCGTTCCTATCTTCTCGATATCTACTTTTCATTGTCATTCAGACAATAAATATGTTATTGTGAATGTTTGAAAACTTGCTCTTTGAAGTTCATTTATGAATACAAATGCAGCTTGCAAAGGGCAAAATCAGATGGAGACAGTCATGTTTTACCCTCAATTCAGTATATTTTTTTAAAATGAACAACAAGGTTGTGGAATTGTGGCATAACTTTTTCTGAGAGTAATTCCTATAGTGTATAATTCACCAGATGCATGTCAGTAGTCTGTGTAGGCTTTACAAGTAACGAATACCCTGGAAGTAACGCCTTCTAAAAGCAAGTGGTAATTACAGCACTTACTTGTGTCTGTGTGCCTGTGCAGTTAATTATAGCAGGTTCAAAATACCTATGGTTAGTATGCTTGCATGCACAAGAGAGGTAAAGCTTGACTTTTAAAATCTAAGTTCCAATTTTTTCTGCACCCCACATAAACAGAACACTAGGAGAGTCAACAAGGTGGTGGTGTGCCACTCACTAGAATAGTACCCCTGGTTGACATATATTTTAATAAAGAGAAGCACTGGTACAGAGACTATGGTTAGCAATTATAACTGATTATGATTTAGTCTTTTCTTTATTTACATTGCAGCTACATTTGTAAATTAAATGAGACTTCTATGCAAGTGCTGTACATGTACAGTATATGTGGCTTCTACTTCTTAACACATATACAGCACCCATTACCCAATATCTGCTATCCAGTTTATGCAGATAGGCGGTTAAAGCATACCATAACATTAATTGGTTACGTGTATAAAAGACCTTCCTACATTTTTCCTGTAGTGTCCTGAGACATTGTTCTGCTCTAATTCTCCAATAATTTACAGTTATAATGAGGTATGGTTAACAAAAAAATTAGTCTGCCCAGAAAATATATAAATGTCAATTTTTAGTGGAAATAGCATGAGTATAGTCTCTACAGTGAAGTTTTTGTCTAGAAATGCACATTGTATTGATCTGTGCTGCACGAACATTTGGACGCCAGCTCTCTCTGAAAACAAGTGACTTCCAGTCACAGAAGTTTTGATTTGAAGAGTAAGGACAGCTGTTTATAGTACTGAAGGAGAATCAGGAAGATATAAGATATTTCATTAGACACCTTTAAATACTGGATGACACCTAGTGATCCATTAACTTGAATTGTGTGTATAGTCTAGTGATACACGCTCTATTGCAATATTGTTCAGCAAGGATCTACTCTCCAGGTCCTACATGATATTTGTATTTTATTTCTACTCTACTCTTTCAGTGACATAAGTAAAAATAATGGCCTTTTTACATGAACTTTATGTCTTTTCCCTTTTGTGACGCTTTTATTGATTCAAACCATATCATTGCTGCTCTTTTGCTATAATTTTGACTGAGGACTCATAAAATACTCCTGTTTCAGCTATTAAAAACCTACATTAATTTCTGCCTCTTCCTTAACATGTGATATTTCTTCTGCCATTTCTCACTTTTACTTCCCTCTTGCCACTGTTTTCATGTTCCTACTAGAAAAAAGAACATATTTAAAAATAAGTCATTGCTGTCTTTTTTATTGTTATACTTTACAAGAGGTTTTTTACAACAGTTGAGGCGTGAAGAGCTCATTATCAGCATGCAACTTTCACGCTGTATTTCTTTTTACTGTCAACTTCATTTTTATTACCTTTTTAGAGTACAATGATAATTAAAGTATTTATTTTGATAACTTGAGAGTTTTGTTTAAATTGCTGAGTATGTGCTACAACTTTATCAAGTAACTTGAATATCTCTTAACATATGCAAATCTTTCAGCTTACATACCTGTTACAAAAAGACGGTAGAAAATGCTGACTACAGCTAAAAACCTTCTTTTTCACCCAGAAAGGTGCATAATAAGTTCAAAAATGTTTAAAATTGTATTATTGAATTCATCACCAGTACAAAACCATTAGAAATGAACCACAACAGTGAAAAAATTGTTAAAGGTTGAATAAATTTCTCACTTCCAAAGATATATATTTGCACAAAAAAATAAGAATCATGGCCACAGCAAGTTAATATCTCGTACAATATGGGTCACTTTAAGCACATTTTGTTTTCTATACCTCTTTCCATCATTAAATAAACCTAAGGCTATATTCACATATTATTGCAGTTGCTGGTGATATTCCAGAATGACCTTGTACTTAATGTGTTTAGTTTAAGGGTATGTTGTCTATGTGTTTGTTTCCCCCCCAAGAAACAATCTGTCAGCATTTGTGGCATTTGTATCAAGGCAATGTCTAGCACAAAACAAATTGGATTTATGAATCAGAAAAATGTTCCTGTCTTCTATAATATTTTATATACATTTCAGGCATGTGTTTGGCCCAGAGCAGCTCATTTAGCCTGGTTGTATTTGTCATGGCTTTGGAACTGTAGGAATAAGTACTATATACTTATAAGAGACAGTATAAGATATTAAGATTCTATATTCTAGTAGGAGCAGGGTCAGTCATCATAGTACAGGTATGGGACCTGTTATCCAAAATGCTCGGGATCTTCATGTCTTCAGTCTACCATGAAATCTTGTAAACATTAAATAAACAAAACAGAATGGTTTTGATTCCAATAAGGATTGATTATATCTTAGCTTGGATCAAGTACAAGGTACTGTTTTATATCAGAGAAAAGGGAAACTATTTACATCTTTTTTGCTAATCTGGATAAAATGGAGTCTATGGGAGATGGCCTTTCCATAATTCTGAGCTTTCTGGATAACAGGTTTCTGGATACCGGATCCCATACCTGTAAAGATCACAGTTTCTCTTATCACTACCTGACGCAACTTATGATGTGCTTACTCAATAAACCTGACATAATTGCATTCAATTCACTGTACAGCAGTTTCCACCTCTCTTCTCCTTTTCTTTCTTTGCTGTTATGTTTAAGGAATAATTACATTTTACCTGACATCAATGCTATGGATTTCTATCACATTGTTATGAAATCTTATAAATAAAGGACCCAATGGCCCAATATGCCCAGATTTGCTTGATTTAGTTTGTCCTACTGCCATACTGCCTGGAATATCCTTCTATTAAATCTTAGAACATTTTAGACTGTGATCTTATCACAGTTGGTGTTTCTAAACTAAAAATTTAATCTGCTGATGCCCCCTCTTAGCACATGCAGACATGGAAGGTGATGAACGTTTGCTACCATTTTGGATATATTAGTGGCCATCTTGAACCATTGTTGTAAGTTTAGCCAAACCAAAAATAGTCCCCTGACTCACAGGGACTCATTTGATAATCTTGGTAAACATTTGTACCAGTGCAGTGAAATATTATGGCCAAACACTTGCTTAACAGCCTTAACACTGCAATCAAACATGTGTGCTTGTCATTCCAACTGTATTGAAAGGAAACGGCAACTCTTCCTATAGATTATCATATTTTTAAAATTCATTTTACTTTTAATTTCAATTTTTAAATTTTTTCATACATACAAACTAGACTCACAAATGATTGCAATACTTGGTAATGGTATTGGCATTATGAATCAGTGATTTATGTCTTTATATGATTCATGAATTACTATAACCTGATGGTTCAGGGTTCATGTGAATTGAATGATTTGTAATTTCTACCAAGCCACTTTAATACATATGCATATTACAAAATCATTGGCCAACTAAGTCCAACTATAACTTCTAACATAGCTGGCAGTGCACCATCCTCTAAAGCAATAGTCACAAAACACTAGATGTGGATCCAAAGGAGGATCATGGGCACTCACAATTTACAGCATATGTTAGATTGGATATCTTCATTATATGCTTGTTTCAAAAATTCAGCAGCTCTCTTTTTTTAAAAAAAATTCCTAACATATGGCAACTCAACGATACAGTGGGCACATGTATAGAGCAATAGAACACCTTTATTTTATTTTTTAAAGGTTTCCTGGGCTTGTGTAATGTAATGTAGTTGCTGCAGCATATATACGTCCATTATATTTTAACTTTGCGCCGTATGCAAAGTAGGCATCGCTAGTGTAACTTCGCTTTGCCTGACGAAGTAAGAGCAGCGAAACTTCGCTACCGTTCGCCTCCCTGAGCATATGATCAGAAGCTATTTACATTTTTGGAACTTAACATTAATATTGTGAAAGGTGTGATCCCAACAGAAGTCTTTAGAAAGCCTATATCCACAAAACTCATTGTTGTAAGTGGAAAGTATGCATCCTCAGTACAAGATTCTTGGGGGCAGATTCACTAAAGGGCGAAGTGGCATCAATTCCCTATCATTACTGCCCCCAGGGACTTTGCCATTTTCCTAACGGGCGCAGGCGTCAATTCGCCAGTAAACGAGATAGACGCTAGCGTTGCTTCACACCAGGTAGTGAATTTTTGCTCTGGCAAATGGACGTAACTGCGCAAACTCACTAAGATGCGGATTTTACTGAACATTACCTCATTCACCAGACTTGCCTTCACCAGCTCAGACCAGGCGAAGTGCAATGTAGTGCATAGGACTTCCTCAGTTTTTAGTGCAAAAATTTTCGCAGTCCCAAAAAACGCTGGCGTCTTATCCTTTTTTCAGTGTGATAGCCTGCAAAGGTCCGTAAAAATGTTTTTGGGTAACCAGGTTCCCCCCTCCATTTTCTAACATTGGTTGAGAAGAAATATCTGAAAAAAATGGATCAAACAGGAGAAAGCTCAATATGGGTCTTCTAAAAAGCATCAGCCTAGTGCTATGCAGGATGGATTGGTAAGGATGATCACACCATGTTACAACCAGTGGAAAACTATTTTTTAATGACCATTAAAAAACACTGGCATTTTCTGAGCACTGATAACAGTTTATAAAAATGGGTAGGAGTGAAACCATCGGTTGTAGCTTAACTAGCCTGCAATTTAAGTAACCTTTTGACCAGAAGTGTCCCCAAAATATGGCTTAATACTTTTAAGACAAACAGTACATACCCATGTGGGAGTTGTGAAGCATGTAAAGTCATAGTAAGAACAAAGGAGTTTGTAGATACCCAGGGGTTAAATTAGAACATTAAAGGGGAATTATCATGAAAATGATGATTTTTCCCCCTTCGGCAGGTGATGGAGGGGAATGCCCTCCAAAACATTGTGTGACGCAATAAACACACCAGGGGTATGACCCCAGTTTAACTCGCCTTGTGTGCCAGCTTGATTTTTTGGACTACTACATGATTGGGAGTGCCGTCTCCCTTTAGCCGTTTGCACCATGCGGAACCAGTTGCGAAGGGCCTGAGTGTGCACCTGATCTTTCTATACAGTCGTAGTGCCACCACCTCTAATAAGTCAGTGGTATTACAGCCACAAATGATAAAAGTAAATACAAGTAGAAATGTTTGTACTGATTTTATATAGTTGAATATCCTATTTGTTCTTTAACTTAAATTTGATGACATTGGACAAGATATTCTGCAAAGTATTTTGTGTCTTGTTTGTGAATTTCATACCATGTTAAATTAGCTATTTAAATCCCAGCTGTCATTTTCAGTTTTATGAATATATATCAGTGACCACATGAATAAAACTGGCTTTCACAATTCAGCATGTGAAAAAATGTGCTCATCACAAACAAACATGCCTTAATTTGTTGTGTATATTTCGGTACACACTTCTACACTGACATGAAAATCTACCAGACCTCTCCTTAAAAACTGGGTCACAAGAAACATATATTTTAAAAGGAGTGTGTCAGTATCTATGCAGCTCTTCAATATACATTTTTCATGCACCCTTGTTTAAATGGCATGTCTTGTGCAATAACCATCAAAAGCAAGGAATGAGATGAAAAGGGATTACAGGCATACCACTTGTCATGTACAAGTTCTAGCCCTGACAGCTGTCTTGGTAAAGTTATAAAGAAAAAGAAATGAAGAAAATATAGCATAAACTGTATATAGATAAAGTCCAACTAATGTCTTGATCTTTAAACTTTCATTTTAATAGCCAGCAGTAGTGATGGGCGAATTTGAGGCGTTTTGTTTCGCCGAAAAATTCACAAATTTCGCGCGAAATTCGCGTAACGGCGAAAAATTCGCAAAACGGCGGGGTGTCTCGTTTTTTACGCTGGCGCCCGTTTTTGATGCCGGCGCCCATTTTTTTGGCGCCGGTGCCCATTTTTGAAGTCGGCGTCCGTTTTTTTTGGAAAAATGTTTTTGACGCCGGCGAACTTTTGCCACGAATTTTCGCGGGCGTTTCGTGAATTTATTCGCAGGCGGCGAATCATGCAAATTCGCCACGAATTCGCGCCTGGCGAATAAATTCGCCCATCACTAGCCAGCAGTCTATGTGTTTGAAATAAACAATGGAACTGTTGTGACCCTGGACCTCACTGTACAAATTTTTTATTATTTTTATATGTAAATTGTTCGTTTTAACAAAGTATTTAAAAAAATTAAAACAATGCTAGTTATTTTTTTTTTAATTAAGGGAATCTAAATGTATCCACGATTTATCCTGTTCTTATTGATGCATGGCATGCCCAAGTAACTTGTAATACACCCTTTTCAAAAGAATACCATGTAATCCACATACTACACACTTTGCATTGTTCACTGGGCTACATCAATGGCAGGAGATATTTTGTATGGTTGCACTTTTGTTGAGTGTGAGCAGTGGAATAATCAGTCTTATTCTTTTTTTGTCACAGTTCCATGTAAATAAAAAATGTGCCAGACACAGGGGCAAAATTACTATGCACTTGGAGAACATATTTTCAGGCCCACTAGATATGTTGTAGGGATTTGAAGCCCAGACAAAACTAACTTAAGCATCTGCAGGATATGGCTTCAAAATGTTCTACATTATAATAAATGGTCAGTCAAGGGCAATAATGTGTGTCATATGCATCATTCAATTCTGCTTTATCTGTATGTGCTAACTGGTTTAGCCGTAAACCTGGAAAAGAACATATAAAATAGCATTAGTATTACAGATGTCAACCTTGGAAAAAACAAACAAATTGTGCAGAGTGAAGCTGGATGGAGCGGGCAAAGGTCAGGACCAGACTGGACACGACGATGAGGACGTAGATCGGTGCAGACCCAGAGGATGAGACTGGACGGGCGTAGATTTGGGGGGACAGGACAGTGGGAGGACAGGATACAGAAGGACACTGGAGCAGAAGGAGACTGAACAGCAAGATAGCAGGGGAGGACTGGATAGCAGGCGAGGACTGAAAAGCAGGATGGGACTGAAAAGCGAGAGTAGACTGGAGCAGAATAGCAAGAGGAGCGGCGAGCACTGGAGAGTGAGAGAGAGACAAGGGAAGTTATAAGACAGGGTTCAAGGCAGAACAGGACAGGAAGTAGGAACAGGCAAGGCAAGGCTGGGAAGGAACAAGGTAGGGTAAAGCAAGATAAGACTAAATAGACAAAAACATGCAGACCAAGGCAAGGTGGAATAACAAGGAAAAGGGCAAGAGCTTGAACAACCTCGTCAGGGGCACTGCCACAGTACTAGGGAGACCATTTAATGCTCCAGCAAGGAGTGTTCTAAGGGCTGGCCTTAAATAGGCAGAGTCAGCCCTGATTGGCTGATTGCAACTAATCAGGCAGCAGCTGGGCTGGGGCTGCAGAGGCCAATCAGGCTGCAGCTGGGCTGGGGCTGCAGAGGACAAGAAACATATGGTGAGCAACCCTACAGGCTGCTAACCTGGCCAAATGGTTAAGGGATCAAGCCAGAAACCCAAAGGTCCCTGGCTCGAATCCCAGCAATACCTGACAAAAGCTTATGAACTAAAATACTCATTATATCATTCATTGTAAGATTAAGGGGCACATTTACTTAGCTCAAGTGAAGGAATAGAATAAAAAATATTTCAAAGTATTTTTTTGGCTACTTCGACCATCGAATTGGCTACTTCGACCTTCAACTTCGAATCAAACGATTCGAACTAAAAATTGTTCGACTATTCGACCATTCGATGGTCGAAGTCTCTTTAAAAAAACTTCGACCACATATTTTGCCACTTAAAACCTAACGAACCTCAATATTAGCCTATGGGGAAGGTCCACATAGGCTTTCTAGCCAATTTGTGATCAAAGGAAAATCGTTCGATTGATGGATTAATGAACGATTATTCCTTTGATCGTTCGATCGAACGAATAGCGATAAATCCTTCGACTTCGATAGGGTTAATCCCCCCCGAAACGTTGATGCACAGGTGGTCACAATAAAAAATAGGGGATGCTCCCCACCTGCAACATATTTGGTGTCTGTGCGATTCTCTTTCCATTTTCCACCTAGTGCTTTCAAAGTCACAAAAGATGCATTTAGTTGTGAACTTATTTTAAATTAATAAGAATCTAAACATTGTTCTCAGCCATGTATCACTCAATCTTTGCAAAATGTTAAAATATTCCAATGTTATCTAGGGTTAAATCATACTGGGTTGTCCAGTATCCAGGGTCAGACTTGGGTGTCTGGGGCCCACGGCAGCTGCCTCCTCAGGGGACCTCGCCCCAATCGTGAGAACCAGCAGAGACCATATCAACAACACAACACTCCTCCCCTCCCCGCCATGTGTACCTTTTACTTCTGTGATCGGGGGAGCTCAGAGTTGCTGGCAGGAAGTAGGCCTGGGCCAGCGGGGCCAACAAGGTTTTTTCTGAGTGTCCTGCTGGCCCAGTCCAAACCTGCCTATATCATCAGCAGTAGCAAGATTTTTTTTAAAGATCACCAGGACCAGTGACCTTATTAAATCAAGCAAACCCTCCAGGTTAACTGTAATCAGATCAGGCCAGTCCCTAATAGCTATGATGTCCTGTGAGAAACATATACTGTGCATTAATATACTATCCCCATGAATACTAAAATGGCTACATTATTTCTATATATTTGAAAGCTGAGAATTCCATGTATGTATGTATGATGGGTGTTTTTCTTTCTAGATTATGTTTTCTGCAACTAAGCAAGGTAAAAAAAAGCAACAGTACAAAATAGATGTACCCACAAAATTAAAAAATGGAGATCTCTATGGCCCCATGTACCACTGTTATTTTGGTCAACAGGAATTGGAAACAGTTAAGAAATTTCACTTGATCCTTTTACCATAAGCTCATTATAAATTGGGCATCCTAAAAATAAATACATCTACAACTCCTAGAGGTAGATTTATCAAGGGTCAAATTTCGAGTTCATGGGCGTTTTTTAAAACTCAGATAAACTCCCATGAACTCTAAGTTTGACTAATCAAAATTTATTATTAAATTAGAATTTTTTAAACTTGGGTGAATAGGATCGATCTGAAAACTCAAATCGAATTTGAATTGAATATCAGGAAGGCTGCAAACAACTGCACATTGATCCCAGGACTTCTTCCATAGGCTTAAACAGCAATTTAGCAGGCTTTAGGTGGTGAATAGTTGAATTTGAGTATTTAAAGTGCCTGTATATGATAAATCTCAAAAAATGTAATTCAAATTTAAAAAAACTCAAATCAAATTTTAACAATTCCCTAGTTGAATTTGACAGTTTTGGCCATAAAAAACTCGAAAATTTTAATTCGAAAATTTGAAATTCAAATTTTCACTTCGACCCTTGATAAATCTGCCCCCTAAAATGTTATTGGGCCTAATAAAACACTAGTTAATGTGACAAAAGATGATAGAACAAAGCTTGCATGAATTGTAGTAGTCTAAAAAGTCTAGCAGATTTTCTAACATCCAGTTTTTGTAATAAAGATCATTTAACACTGGATCTAAGATAATAAAGAATGTAAGACCTCTACCCTGTGGGATATTTATTTATTACATGTTATATATAACACAGCCCTAAGTGTTTTACAAAATGTAGTGAAGCACGAGAATATGTATTACCAAAAATATATAATAAGAAGATACTTACATTTGTTTGCAAATACCCATTATCAAACCACGATCTATGCATGTTATTTTGATATATGATTACATTTATAAAAAACAGCATGAGAATTTTCTGTTGCAGCTATGTTTGTGTGCAAGGTGAAAACATGTTTGAATTGTTGAGATGCTCCTCTTGTGGATTAGACTTCTATTTCTAAAACAGATTTAATGGTATGAAGCCTTTCTAGGAACTGGCAGAATCCATCATTCCACGTTAAAATCATTTTCCAGGAAGGTATATAAAATGACTGTACAGGTCTCTTAAGTTTCTCACTTCATTATCAACTGCAGAAGAGCTTGTAATAGCACTGGACTTATCCACTTTCGCAGGTGCTGGATTAATTTTACAATGCTGATCTGATACCAGACTCTGCCAACCCTGTAATTTTACTACTGTGGCAAAAGTGATAAGCATCAATCCATTTCCCCTCTTCCAAAGGTAATACCATTTAGCAATGCTGCTTCCAAATACTAATATCCAATTATTGTTCCTTACATAACTAGCACAGCTAGAAGCTAAATCTAGCTTTCAGAAGGAGATTGTTGATTATCAAGCGAAATGGACATGACAGATCCCCAAACATTAAGTTCATTCCCTGGGTGTTTCTATCCTTAAATTTCAGCTTTGGTGTTTGAAAAGCAAGTATAAGGTCAGAGCTTGGGAACCAATAAGATTAATAGCATCTATTGACACAGGAGACAGCATCAATGGTAAATTAAACAATAGAATGCCTTAGAATGCATCTCCTTATTCCCCCCTCTAAATAAAGAAGAATAAAGAATAAATAGCTAACACTGTTCATCCAAAATCTGTATTGTGTATGCAAAATATTAGTTCAATATAGCTCATATAGAAACAACGGAACCATTATCTCAGCTCGTTAACCCCATAGCAACCAATCTAACCAAGTGAATGGTTTACAGTTGCTGGTTGCTATAGGTTACTGCACTTAGGCCATTGTGCCCACACCTGTCAAATTTGCAAAAGAACAGTAACCTATGGCAGCTGACTGAAAACAGGTTACTATGGGTTACTGTCCTGTTGCAAATTTACCCAGTGTTGACAAATGGGTCCCACAACAATGTAATCGACAGTGAAATGTACTTATTCCTTTATATTTTTTTGTGATAGAAAAATAACTAACTATTGTTAGATAAACTGAATTAATTTAAATCAACACCTCCAATTCAAATAATCTGCAACCAGAGGTAGGTTTCACAAAAGAACTTTCTCACAGGCACTCTGGTATGCCAAATGGACGATTTTGCCTTTTTCTGGAAAGAGTAGAAGCTACTACAGTATTTGGTGTTAAGATCACTACAGTCTTCTTTCATAGAGCAGCAACAATTAAAATGGTCACTTGAGGAAGACCTCATTTCTCTCACACATACATTTGTGTTGAAGCATTACACAGGTTCCACTGTTCCCACATTTTGTGCAGAGTTCCTTATTATCAGGCCCTGTGCTTCAGTGCTAACACAGTCACATCCTGTTGCTTCCAACACAGTCTAAGCACCACATCATTTCTGGTGCACAGCAGGCACAAGCCATGAACCAAGTCCCTTTAGACAGATGCAAACCTGGATCATTGCCCAATTTGGCATCAGTTATTGACATCTGCCCAGTCAATAGTTTGCTCATCCCTGAGATTCACTTTTGATGCTATATTTGACATTCTGGATTGAGTGTGGTCTAGTCCATGGTTCTTCTCTTTGTTGTCTGCAACATGTTACTCAGTGATACTGTCTTCAATGACCAATGTCATGGATTCTGACATTACACTGTGATCCAGTTTCACTGTCATATATATCAGGCCCTCTTGAAATGGTAGTATTCCTTATCACCATAGAAAACTCAAGGCCCCAAAAAGGTGTTGAAGAACAATAGTGCATCCAGGGGTTTTCTCTCTCCAATTAGGAAACTACAGTAACAATCTGTACTTTACTTTAGCAAATTAATTTTATTAGTTTCCCTTTGTGTTGTATGATGGAAATACACTCGGTCAGGTCGTACCTTGGAATAGAGTCATTCAGAATGGAGATACTGAAGACAGTAAGCGATCCGGAACCTCCTACTAGCAACATTGCCCGCTATGAGAACAAAACTGCACTAGCGGAGTAGTGGCAGAAGTGCAAACATAACTTTGGTATACAGGATTAATGGTAGTGATAAGAGAATAAAATCTCTTTTTCAATAAATTCACAAAATGGTGAAAATTCATGAAAAGTCAATGGGTTTATTTACCAACACTGGGCAAATTTGCCCTTGGACAGTAACCCATAGCAACCAATCAATGCTTGGCTTTTTTCAGGCAGCTACAAGTAAAACAATGAATGCAACCATTTTATTGCATTACCATGGGTAACTGCCCATGGGCAAATTTGCCCAATAATGATAAAAGACCCCCAATGGGTGTGTTTTCACTGCTCTTCATACATTTGAGTCTACGGATGTTTTTACGTGGCCTTGTGAGTTTCCTCCCAGATTACATTGAAGTCTATGGGGGGATATTTACTAAAACTCAAATGTATCCAATTTTTTTAAATTAAAGCAAAGTCAACCTAAATCCCATTCATGAATTTAACTAATTTATGAAAAAATCAGTTCAAACAAGTCGGTATGGGAAAAGTCTCAACAAAATTGTGCAACAACTTGAATCGTATGTTTTTTTCTAATTTCCTGCCCAAAACGTACGATTTTTCCAGTTGTCATCTGATAACCCAGACCTTTTCAGATTATGGTACTAAAACCAGTGCAGATCACAATATCAACATCATCAAATTTTAAAGGGAATCTGCCATTGAACCCTACATGACCTTGACAGGTTTTAGCTGGAGTATTTTCAAATTCAGATTTTTAGCGGCTTTGGGGTATAAAAAACCTCTACAAATTCAAGTTTTTTTCCACAAAATACACTGGAGTAGCAGCAAAATTTTGAGGCAGTTTGATGAAAATGCCTGTCCATCCATATTAATATGAGGTTGGTCCTCACTATGGTGCTAAAATGAAATGTACTCTATACTCTTCTGGGAAGGCTTTTCATCAGATGTTACATATAAATTAAAGATGCTGGGCACTGATCCTGGGGTATCAGACTTGGTTTTCACCAGTTTCCCAATTCAATTTGCCACCCGGATGGTATTTTACCGGGCTGGCTGGTAAAACACCTGCATTACTAATTGCAATGTAGTTGCCAGTAAATTTGTAATACCCTTAAGATTAACCCTTGGTCAGCCCCCAAAGTACCCAACACTTACCTTTTTTTCTGCAAGGCTCCATAATCCATCCTCAGGCTGTTGTGTGCAGTGCCCCTGCCCCCTCTACATCATAACCACACACCTTTTAGGTCACTGCTCCCCACTGTCTGGTAAGTATTCTTTTAAAAGGTGGAAAACCTATGCCCACAGCATATCTTGATTACAATTCAGGTACTGCCTTGGGCTTAGTTCCATGTAAACAAGTATTTATGCTGTGCTTGTTGCATCTGGCACAGCAGGCAGCAAATGACAGGAATGCTGAGTAGACTGCCTGGCAAGACAGGATACTGTATATAGGGGAACTCATGAACAAAGCACCTATATCATTTGCATTTATAAAACTGGGGGAAGTGAAGAAATTGATTACAATATTCTATGAGGGCAGTGCTAAAAATAATGATTAACAGTACTTAGAAATTCTTTCATAACTTGTGTGCAGGTTTTTTTCAAATCTAAAATTATGGTATCATTCAACTTTATCTTCTAATAATGATCCTATCTCAATTGTGCCTATTATTAATTACCTTATTAAGCTGTCTTTGAAGTAGTTAAGTTACACTGATCTTATCACACAGAACATTGCTCTTTTTTATGGTTTAAATTCTGTAGCCGTAGAATTCTTCCAAGCCTGTTTTAGCTTCTTTCTTGGGTATTTATCAAACCTGTCAACTCCAACTAGTCTCACTTAATCAGAATTTACTTTGATAATGGAAAGGAACATTTTACAGGAACTGCTTTATCCTTTTACAAAGAATACAAGTTTTGCATCTTGGCTTCCTCTCACTATAGTTTAGCACCTGGACAAAAAAAGTTTGTTGCTGGAGAAGAAAATGTTGAATAGTTAAAAAGTACTTTTCAGTTGAGTTATCCATTTTAATTCGTTTTTTATAGGCAGAGCTGTTTGTGCACGTTTCATCTAATTCACACAGAATGCACATTTGGCTGGAGAATTCTTAAGAACCTAATATATCAAGACTTGTGAATTTGATTGCATCCTAAGCTGCGACCAAAAGGGTGACCTTTTATGAATTCCTGGCAACTGCAAGCAATACTTTATGAAGTCTTCTTCTTTAGGACTGGCTCTTTTTTCACCTGTTTTCTTACTGCAATGCAATTAATTACCCTAAATCTAAGTTAAAGAAAGGAAGCAACAATGACACTCCATGCTCTTTAGCATTTTGTCAGGATCATCATCTCTGTTTTTGACAAATTTGAAGGGTTTATGACACATCAATGACAACCTTGCTGCCTACAAGCATTGCAATTTAGGATATTCTTATTGTGGTAATGTAATAAAAGTTTTTAATGTTTTCATTTGACTATATTTCACATAAATTCCGAAACCTCGTAGCATCTTATCTGCTAGTGGAACAAACAAGGTCAGAAATGTTATAGTTTGCATCAGTACATAGTGTAAATGATACATTTTCTTTTAATTTTAAACCAACTAATACATTACCTTCTTACAAAAAAATTTAACTGGTACAATTAAAATATGACATGTATCAATAATATCCTGAAATATATGGATTGTGGTTGTTAATTATGCCTTATTTTTGTTCATGATTTTTATTGCTTTTCCCCAATTGTATTTTATGCCTCCAAATTTTTTTGTTTATTCTTTTTTTCCTCTTCTGAAGGCGTGAAATACTGTAATGTTCTGTAATGTAATGACACAGAGAAGATAATCCTGTAAAAACTATATAATCCCAGTATAGGTAATCTCTAACTCTGGCTCCACTATTTTTGGAACCAATTTACACATCATGGACTACATAAGAGAGCCAATTGACTAGGTGGAAATCGTAGCATATAAATCCACACAAATCATGTTATTTTACCAATACTGAAGCATTTTCCAGTGTAATAGTATATTCCAGTGAAATAGCATGAACCTCAATTTTACCCATGATTTACGTGTGGAGGAAAAATAAGCATTCAAATTGGTAAATTATGAACAAGTTGTGCTGTAGGATTTTCTTAGTCAATGTGTGCATGATTGGTACCACTACTGGTGTGCTGTATAGACAGTGCCAGTAATAGCATTTGGAAAATATTTACTCATTCAGATCAGTTGCATGTATACTGTAGGTTCTAATTCCAGGGCACCCTTGCTGCCACACATCCTGCATTTTGCACCTGACAAGCAAATCATCAAAGCAGGCTGCCAGGGAATTGACACTATGGGGGTTATGTAATAAAATACACTATGTTTGAGCTGGTGCAGTTACCTATGGCAACCAATCAGGAGGTAGCATTTACTAGTCACATGCTTAAAAACAAACATCTTATTGGTTGCTATGGGTTACTGCTCCTGGACAAACTTTGTGCTATTTATTACAGATAGGGGTATGTCCCCTGTAATGTAATATGTTTCACTAGCGGAAAAAAAATGCACTTTTTGACTGATTACAGACCTCAACGACTTCATCCCAAACAAATAGTTCTTGTGAATGTTTGCAATGGATGTAATAAAACTTCATAATCGCAAATCCTTTTTTGCAACAAAATATTTAATGAAATCCCAGAATGGGTATTACCACTAAACCTTTGCTTGGCTGAAAATGCACAATGTAATATTCGCCAGCGAGCAGTGCTAAACATTTGCAAAGGCGCCATTTTTAAGCTTTGACTGTGACTTTTAATTACATTCCCCCTAAGACTCTATTAGTATGCACAGAAGGCAAGGTATTTTGTCTGCACAATTGTGCCACTTGCTGATACTTATATTACAAGTCCAGCTCTGTCATTAGGTCCAAAGTGTTATCAATGTTTTATGTGAGTTGTGAGATGCCTAGCTCTCTCCATATTCATGTAAATATGAAACTTTTATATCAATATATATATTGTTTTAGGTAGCGACAGGCAAGTGAGTAAAATAACCACAACATTTATGGGAAAAAAATGTGTATGGCTGGCTTTGGTCCTTCAACAATTGTCACAGATTATTGCCAAAAACATAATATGCACCCACATATGGCAAAAATGGCTTTGAAAAGCCCTTCTTTATATTTAAGCAGTGAATCTTGGCTTTTGTTTTTGTGATTATTGTTAAACTTTTTTTTGTAAAGGCAAGCCAGACTAAGCCCTGGGAGATATGATTAGAAAGGACAGGTTGCTGCTTACATTTAAATTAGTAATATTCTCTAGATGGCAAGCTGGTTAATGCCCTAGAATTAAATGGAGCAGACAGCTGCCTGTGTTTGAGCTAATCAGGTAACTTTCATCGCTTCTCGGATTGTACCAAAGACCATGAATGGCAATTGGGTTAATGACCTGGTAATGCTACTGAAGTGTTAACTGGGCTGGAAGCTTTGTTCCTTTTTCTGATGAGAATAATAACAATGATAGGGCAGATGTACCGTTAAGGCTAAAGTGTTTTTTGAAGCCTAGATTTTTTTTGCTCGGCATAAAAACGTCGCTATGAAACACATGGAATTTACAGAAATTATGCATAATAGTTTACATTTATGCCTGCACTTCTGGCAGATGTGGCTGACTATTCTCTCAAAATGCCACATGCACCATTGTTTCTATAATTTGTAGTGATTTGATGACAGTTGTGGTATTTTGTGATACAGTGAACTTGCCCAGCCTGAACACAGTGAATAAGATTTTTGGTTTTAAACAGGTAACCAATAAATGTTGCCTGCTGTTTGGTTTCTGTAGGTGATTAGATCAGTCACAAATTTTGTACCTTCTATTGCATAACACTGTTGACTTTTCAAAAAATTTAGAAAAGAGAAATGGAATAAAAGATGCATAGTTTGCTACAGATCTAATCACCCATAACAACTAATCAGAAAGAAGCATTTACTGATCACCTGTTCACTGGTCTCAGCATATAAGCAAACAGTGTCTTTATTACATATGGGGTTTATCTTCAGTGAAACTTGTTTTTTTATATTTAATTTTGAACTCTGACATGGGGCTAGACATATTGTCAGTTTCCCAGCTGCCCCCAGTCATGTGACGTGTGTGTCAAGGATTAGGTAAGGGGCGCTGTGGAGACTGATGAGGGAATGGTGAGTCCTTGAGGCAGGAGCTGTATGTGCCTAGGGAAGATATGGACAGGGTACAGGTCAGAGCAGAACAGAAAGCAGGAACCAGAAAGGCAAGGTCAGGTCAAGGTCAAGGCAGATCAGGTTTGGAGTGAGAAGCAGAGCAAGATACAGAATAGCAAGGAAAGCAGGGCAAGGTTAAAAGCAGAACAGGAGCAGAACTGGAAGGGGAAGGCAAAGCAGATCAGGGCAAGGTAACCAAGACAAAGTTTGGGACAAGGCAGGACAAGACACGGAGGGGTTCAGTCAAGATAAGGCAAGACAGGGAAGGACAAGGCAGATCAAGGCAAGGAATTGCAGGGAAAAGGGCAAGAGCAGGAACAACCTAGCTAGGGACACTGCCACAGTACTAGGAAGGCCAATAATGTTCCGGCAAGGAGTGTTTGGAGGGCTGGCCTTAAATAGGGCAGAGTCAGCCCTGATTGGCTGACTGAAACCAATCAGGCTGCTGGGCTGGGGCTGCAGAGGCCAGGTAAAATATAATGAGCAACCCTACAGGCTGCTCACCTGGCCAAATGGTTCAGGTATCAAGGCAGAACCCCAAAGGTCCCTGGCTTGAATCCCAGCAGAGCTTGGCAGTGTGCTCTGATAAACTTCAGTCACTCTGCTGTACTGCAAGTTGGTGTGATATCAATCTCCCTTTCCCCCAGCAGCCTAACAATAGAACAATGGGAAGATAACCAGATAGCAGCCCCCTAACACAAAATAACAGCTCCCTAAGAACAGCACTTAATTGTAAAATCCAGGTCCCACTGTGACACATTCAGTTAGATTGAGTAGGAGAAACAACAGCCTGCCAGAAAGCAGTTCCATCCTAAAGTGCTGGCTCTTTCTGAAAGCACATGACCAGGCAAAATGACCTGAGATGGCTGCTTACACACCAATATTACAAGAAAAAAACAAAACACTTGCTGGTTAATTTTATTTTGTAGAGTAAATTATTTGCAGCGTAAACAGTGTAATTTAGAAATAAAATCTACATCATAAAAATCATGAAAAATCCCTTTTAGGAAATAGTTTTAACCCCACGTCTACCATGGCTAATCAGTTACTTTCTCCAGTCTGCATTAAGCATGTTTCAACTTTATTTGACTCTTGAGAAAGAGATTAGATTATACAATTTATTGCTTGCTCTAAAATGAGTCTGTCATGAGCAGAGGTCTTATCAGTGACATTGTGATTACTGTGAGCCTAGAGTTCAAGCACTATCTTAAAATATCACAAATCTTCAGCTTAAATACATGCAAAATGTTCTGTTGTGTTAGGACTGTTGATGGTGAGAATTTTAAAATACATACACTGTGTTACTGCAGAACTAAAGCTGTTTATATGGAATACATTTAAAAATTGGAAATCTGAAACTTGTAGAACATTGTAGTCTAAATGAGGCGGCTATACAGACAAGGGAATATGTACAAATAAGGGCAATGTATGCGTTTCCTTCAATTTAAGATTTCTCAATAAGTATTGCTGAAATACTTAGGGGAAGATTTATGAACATTTGAACTGGGGAATCCTGCACAATTGCATTCATTCACATTTCTTAACATGTTCCTTAGTGCAGAAAAACTTTGTTAATACAACATAGGTCAATAGTAAATATGCCTGACATTGTTGGTTATGTTGTAGCAATAGTTATGAAAGACTGGAATTTGGGGGGGCAGGGATAACCACTGATGCAGCAAGCTCTGTGCAGGCAAGCACTAAAAAGATAAGTTGGGCCAGCAAAACCAACGGAGGCATGCCAGCAACACCACTAACCCATGACGATCAATATTGGCAAGTAAAGGAAATGACCGTTCCTGTTCAAAATTATGGTTTTCTACCCCAAATCCAGCTTGCAAGCAGACGCGTGCACTCCCAGTCAATATGGCGTCAGATCCTGCAGCAGCAGTGCATCGCGCACCAACTAGGAGGCAGGTACAACAACACAAACACTATCTGACAACATCCTCAGCACAATGTAACTCTGCCAATTTTAAAGGACTTACTCACTTCACTACACTCTGATATCCAGGAAGATTTCAAGAACTCTGTTGCCAAACTATACAGGGAGTTTAAACAGCTAAAGGGGTGCACAGACCACCTGGAAAATAAAATGGCAGAGCTTGTAAGCTTGCACAACTAAATAATAGACTCGCACAATGTATTATAAAATGAAGTGCAACAGCTTACTAATAAAATGGCAGATATAGAGGATAGAAACAGAAAAAACAATATCAGGCTCAGAGGTGTATCAGAACCAGTGATGGGCCTGAGCCAATATCTAAATGACATGCTGCAAGATTTACTACCGAATGAAAAAACAAAACTATTATTAATAGATAGAGCACACAGACACCCCAAGAGAGGTTATCCTCCATTTTTCCACATTAAGCAACTAATTTTAAGCACATTCTGTGACAAACAATCACTCCCAGAAAAATGTGTGACACTTCAGTGCTTCCCAGATCATTCAGCCCATACTATGAAAAAACACAAAGAATTTGCACCGATAACAAGAAGGCTGAGAGAGACAAAAATAGCATACAGATTCCTAGTAAAACTTAGGAGTACAATATAAAGATAAGCTATACATTATGGATTCACAACAACACGGAATGCAACTACTAAATCAGTGGCAGCTGCTTCCACAACAAGACACATCGAGAAACCAAGTAAAATGCATAGGGGGAAATTTACTAAAGAGCGAAGTGACTAACCCTGGTGAAAATTCACCAGCATGAGGTAATTTCAGAACTTCGCCAATTTACTAACGGTGGCTGGCGTAACTTCGCTAACGAAGGAGATAGACTCTAGCGGCACTTCCCTCGCTAACGCCAAGCGAATTTGTGCTCTGGCAAATGGACGTAACTACACAAATTCACTAAGATGCGGATTTTACTGAACATTAACTCTTGCGCCAGACTTGCCTTCACCACCTCAGACCAGGGGAAGTGCAATAGAGTAGATATGTGTTCCTCAAAAAATATTTGAACATATTTCTAAGTCCCAAAAAACGCTAGCGTATTTTCCTTTTATCAGGGTGATAGGCTGCAAAAGAGCGTACATTTTTTTGGGGGGAACCGAAACATGAACTAGACTTAATCAAAATAAATTATTGCCTCCATAGATGAAGAGCAACTCACTACACAAAAGGCAATAAACCAACCAAACTGTTGGCAAATCTTCTACGAAAAAAACAGATCAACCAAGCAATACATAATGAACAAAGATAATGACAAAATAACTAACCCCAAAGGCATAGCCGACGCATTTGTGACATACTACTCTACATTATACAACCCGAACCAAGAACCTGGTAACCCACAACCAACTAAACATGACATATGCACTTTGCTCACAAAGGCAAACCTGCCACAAATAACCCCGGAACAACTACATATGCTAACCACATCCATTCTTCAGAGTGAAATACAGAAAGCTATTAACACTACTCCCTAAGGGAAAGTACCAGGACCAGATGGCCTTACAACTTCTAACTACAAACAGTTCCAAACCATTCTGATTCCCCAACTGACTCACCTTTTTAACCATATTCAGCAAGGCGGGGACCCTCCAGAGGAGATGTTGAAGGCAACCATAACAACAATTCACAAACCAGTAAATCTCCAAACCACTGTCCCAATTTTCACCCCATCTCATTACTCAATGAGGATACTAAGTTATATGCAAAAGTGATAGCTAATAGACTGAAAGAGATCCTGCCAAATATCAACCTTCAGGATCATTCGGGCTTTACTAAAGGCAGACAAGAGGTGGACAATACCAGGAAAATATCTCTCATAGAGAAAACTACACACAATAAGATCCCATCACTTGTACTGGCATTCGACGTTGAGAAGGCCTTTGATAGAGTATACTGGCAGTACATGGAGGAAACACTACATGCATTTGGATTCCATACTGCATGCCATACTGGCATTATACTCCAAACCATCAGCACAAATCACAAATATGGGATTCTTATCTGACCCCTTTCACATTACTAATGGAACAAGACAAGGCTGTCCACTATCCCCACTCATATTCAACTTTATCCTGGAGCCCCTAGCCAAAACCATTAGAGACACAACAGAAATAATGGGAATCGTTGGATAAAATACAAACTAGCACTCTTTGCAGACGATATTATCCTGACCCTAACCAACCCAGACAATTACTCCCAAAACTATTCCAGATACTAACAAACTATATCCAATTATCATACTACAAGCTTAATGTTAACAAAACGCAAGCCCTTTCAATAAACATACCCAATAACAAGACAGAGAACCTAAAAGAAGCCTATCCCTTTCAATGGAGACAAGACACAATCACCTACATAGGAATTGAACTTAGCAACTCTATCACCAAAACCTACAACAGCAACTACCCAAAAGTCCTTAAGGATATACAAACACAGCTAGAAAAATGTAAACCACAATACATATCCTGGATGTGGAGAATGGCTACGGTCAAAATTATGTCCTTACCTAAATTATTATATGTATTTAGAACATTACCGATCACAGTACAAAAATTCTTTCTTAAACAAGTGCATAATACCCAGACACATTCATATGGGGAGGGAAAAGACCAAGACTCAAACGCAATCTGATGCAACAAGATGGAGGATTTGTTGTACCTAACATAGAAAACTATTACAAAGCAGCTATACTAAAATAATTAGCAATCTGAAACCTCAAAATTGGCTTGACATAGAACATGAACAAGCACATCCTCTAACATTGCAACAAATGATGTGAACTAAATCACTTATGAAGTTAATAAAAAACAAAACCTTGTACCACACCACAATAACAGCCTCAAGAATCTGGAATCAGATAAAAACTATACAACCAAATGAACACTTTTGCGGTGAAACAACACCAATCAGAATTTGGAAACAATGATCCATAAAAAACTGGGAGAACTTAGGTCTAACAACATTAACACAACTGTTGTCTACTAATTTTCTGAAATCATACAAAGACCTACAGTACAAGCTGCCTTCAATCTCCCGACACAGGATCACTACAAATACCTCCAAATACAACATCTCCTAAACCCATACCTAAAAACCATTAAACAACAGCAAACACCTTTTGAGCAAATATATTTTCACGCTGCAGGACAAAAGAAAGAACTATCTAAAGTTTACAAAATAATCTCATCCAATGCAACAGAGATGAAACCAATTCACATCCATAAATGGGAACAAGACCTTAGTATTACACACACATTACCATAGTGGAGCCAAGCAGCTAACACAGCTTTAAATACTCTAAATGCACCATCCTTTTTAGGTGGTACAAAACTCCCTCTGTCCTTAATAAAAATGTACCCAGACACCTCTGCAATGCGCTGGAGCTGTAAAAGGGACTATGTTTCATGTATGGTGAAGTTGTCAAGTAATAGCCCCCTTCTGGAAAGAAGTTTCACAATTGTTAACTGAAGCCACCACAACGCCAAGATCACTAACTCCATCATTAGCACTGTTAAATCATGGATTACAAGGTATCAACCCAGATAACAGAAAATTTACGTGTCACATTTTTTACCTCAGATAGACTACTAATGCCAAGACTTTGGAAAACGACCGAAATACCTAGTAGGTAGAACCTAATTAATCTCGCAGACTCCAATCTCACCTATGAAAGACTCACAGCAACAAGCGCTAAACAGCTAGCATTCACTTATCGAAAATGGCAAGAGTGGAAAACCAATTACCCTAACAACACACTTGCAAGGACCACCTACAGGGGATACAAAGAAAATAATCCTATAGTAGCAGCCAAACCAAATTGGAAACATTAGGGAAAATTACCCCCCCCCCCATGACCTCCCTCTTACTTTCCTGTCTTTTTCTTTCGCACTAAAGAAAAGTTAAATTTAAAAAAAAAAGAAAGAAGGAAATTTGGTCACTGCTGCTCTAACAAGATTAAAGGAATTTTTTTTTTTATATATATATATTGAACATAGAAAATCTGCTACCAGTCATGTTTCCTAGATGTCATGTTAAAGATTCTATCTGCTCAACTCAACATGCCAATTACAGTATGTGTTCAATTGCCTGTTTTGTTAACCAACACCCCTTAATCAATACTTTAAAATAGCTGCACGTATATCTTTAAGGTTACATATTAATCAGTTGACAATAGGTGAATCATAGACATTTCAAAGCATTTCAAGATAATAAGGTACCTCACCCTGGTAATCCTATAGACTGTGCAATAAAAAAATTAACTATTCATGAATCACAAATCTTTGCAATTCAGACAAATCGTGATTGAGCTGTATCAGTTCATATATGCTATCAGTGGCCATAAAGATCTAACTGACTGGTTGCCACTAATAGTTTAATATCAGCAGTTCCTTGGAAATAAGAACTGAATTATTCAACCTGGCACATAATCCCACAATAGTCAGTAGTAATACGCAGGTAGTATAAAGTCCCTATTAATCAAGAAAGAAGGCAATACTGATATTTTCATCAAATAATGTAGGTACATGAGTAAGCAACCGAAAATTATATATATACCAGTCTAAATTATTTTACCAGTCCCTTTTGCAGTTCTAATGGAAGATCTAATTGAATAAAACCTAAGAAACATTTAACCAGTATTGCACGTTTGCATTATTGGAGTGTTGGAAAAGATCTTCATTTCAGTAGCTAATCCACTTTAAACTTGGTTTATTCTTGTTGACATTAGCACTTCACATGGTCTCATCCTCTGAGACCACATATTTATTTATAACAACTAAGAAGGCTTTTGCAAAGCGTTAAGTAGAATTAGTTTATGATTCACTTGGGAGGCTTTTCTAAAGAGATAAATGAAAAATAATAAGCATAAAGTGTTAGCATATATCAAGAGAATCATGTGTAATCAGTGAGAGATAATTCTGTAAAGTCAGGAAGATAGTCACTTAGAATGATTAGAGAGTTATTAAATCTTCCTGAGTAAACTTTTTGCACAGTAGCTCATCGGAATTAGGGAATTGTAATTATATCAGCATCGTCAATAGAATTAATAAACTGATTAACATTAAGTTACTGTATATCAATGTCCTATATGATAACTTGACAAGAATAAATATTAGTATCAATTGATTTCCTATGCTTATCATGATAATTTGCTCCCGCCTTCTCTTGATTTTTTCAATAGGTCATCAGCAGGTCTATGGTGTACTAATATCAGATGGCCAATAAAGGTACATAGGAAGACAGTGCATTAATACATGAACCTCTATGAGGACAAAAACATGTTTATTTACCCCTATAAATGAGCATAAACTTTTATGTTTAAATTATACCACCTATCATAGTTTTCTAGGTCAAACAAGAATTATAAAATCTAACAAGCAGGCCCCTATATTCCACCTGTATGAATCAGGACTTATTTATATATTTCTATATATATATTTATTGTGTACACCCTTCCACAAGATAGTGCTGTGGAATATGTTGGTGCTTTCTAAATGAAAATAAGAAAATTAGGCCTATAACCAATATATTCATACTCAAAGAGGAACCAATATTCCTTCATTTTTTATCATCTCTGTTTTCTTTCTGCTACCCCTCTTATAGTCCTCATTCTTTCTCTGTGCTCCCCTGTTATTAGATTTCTTTTTTTTAATTTAAAGGGGAACTATCACAAAAATTAAAATTTAATGTGAGCTTCAGCATAATTAAATAAAAAACATTTCATAAATACAATCAAAAATTCTGCATCATTTCTGAAATAATCAAGTTTATCTTCAGTATCCCTCTCTCAGCATCTGTTTCTCTTCATTCTGTCTCCATTCAGCAGTTGGGAGTGTGGGTTTTCCTTTCCTAGCAGATGTATTAGAGCTCATTCTAATTACTGATTCTAGTACAAACTTAATAACTGCCTTTTGCACAAATGTTCTGCATGTAGAGAGACAGAATTGCTGGTGATTTTAATAGAGTGAGCTCTAATACATCCTCTAGGCAAAAGGACCCCCTTCTATAACATTTGTTGGATCTAAATTTCAATGATTATCTGATACCCAACTCATGCATGAAGAGAGAATGAAGAGAACCATAATATAGATCATGATTATTTCAGAAACAATAGAGAATGTTTAATTGATTATATTTAGAAAGTTTCTTATTTCAGTATGCTGAAGCTTATATTAAATTTTCATTTGTGTGATAGTTCCCCTTTAACAGTAAACATTTTTAGCATACAAGATATTTCTTATTTGTGGTAATGTAGTATCTTGTACCCTCCCTACAACTGACACTGCTTGGGTAGTCCCATGAGATTTGTGCCTTTGGTATGGCACTTATAATCATTTACAATAACATTTACAATAACATTTTGTATTACATATACCATCTATGGTAGCACAATATTACATTTGCAATGATTCGACTGGCATTGCATATTGCTGTTAATAAGACCTCAGGCTAGGGGTGGGGATCCATAAATTATGCAGGGACTAGAAATCATTCTGTGTCTTTGATGAACAAGGAAGATGCCATAAGTGTACTGCAATGGAGAAAGAGCTGGGAAATGAAAGTTACAGTAAGTATGATATGACATTATTGCAGCACTTGTATCAAGTATCAGAGTTCCCAAAAATGTTCTGTGAGGTTGAGGTCCTGAATATTTCCATCACGATGGGTGACTTTATGCACTGTTGCTTTAACCCGCCCCCCCCCCATGGAGTCATAACCCCACATAAGCTTTCTGATGGCAATTTTGAATTTTACTTATATTTTTTACTGTTTTTTTTTTCTAGCCAGTAAAATATTCCTATTTTTTGGTCAATGCTAAGGGTCGATTTATTAATGTGTGAAATTAGAGCTCACCACAGTAAAATTCTGCCGCTCTGTATTTATTCCTATGGTATTTTTAGAGGCATATCTATCAAATGATGAATTTGAACTTTAACCCATTGGAGTTTTACTGTGGTGAGCTCCAATTTCACACTTTGATAAATATGCCCCTATGTGTTTGCATGGTTTTAGAAAATGCTGCTTTACCACACAGGTTGAACTTTGCTAATAATTTTACATTATACGTTAAGGTTTCATGAACAGCTAATTTTAATCTATTTATCATTCAATTTTGTGACCTTTTTGAATCTTCTTGTTTTTGATTTTGATAAAACCAAAGGAGTTAATGAAAATCTCTCCAGAATGTTTTGTACTCTATTATAAATGTTCAATCAAGCTGCAGTTTGGTGCACCAATAGCTATTCGACACACAGAAGAAATATTTTAAGATAAAATGTTAAATTAAGTTATTTTGACATTGCACATTTGGAAATTATTTCTGTCATTTAAATATATAATGTACTTTATTAAAAAAACTACAATAGGAAATTTCTTGGTGGTGGCATCTGAGCCATACTGGTATACAGTATGTATGAGAGATAGAGGAGTGAGAGAGAGAGTTTGGAGATCATTAATGAGTGAATAGCCTGTATAGTTCAAAATATGTTTCTGAAAGCTATCTATAAATGAGGTCCAGATAAGGGAAAATGAAAATATAGTGATTTATTCTTTCCTTCACTGCATTTTTATAAAGAATGTTACATTTTCAAATATCCTTACGTGGATTTTTTTATTCTGATCAATTATCTTGCACATCAATATTTGTTTATACGTTCCAAATAGACTGAGGTCTTCCTTAACCCACATCACTCAATCCTCAGCACTCTGATTCAATTTAGATATGAGAGAGAACAAAGGTTACATGTTTTCTTTTCAGTTTTCTATTAAATCCAGTAACAATTCAATTTTTATTATCCATTTCCATGTCTTGTTAGCTCAAAATAAGTCCACTGTTACAATAAAAATAACTCATTGTGTAGCAGTTTTCATATACATGAAACATAGAAACAAGAGTGAGCTCATATTATCTGTTGTTTATAGTTTGAGTTTATTGCTTTTAAAGTGACCAGAATAGTGTTGTTTTGCTTTAGGAAATCAATATAATTTTAATTCTTAAAATTGAGAGTGTATAAACGGACATTTTGTATACACTGAGGCAATGAATGATGATACTATAAAGCAATGCTCCTAGGCGGAATCATGCATAATATTTTCCCTTCATGTGCTGACATTCTTTTCTAGAATATAGGAGCAAACTGAAGCATCACCTTTTCGAATTGCAAAGGGGATTGTGGAAGCATGCTAAGGTTAATTAAAATATAAGTAAAGTACAATGAAATTGTGACTAACCATGTCATATTTGGTTCAAGCATACAAAAAGGGGGGATTGATACACATTCCATGATCCTATGTCTTATTTTGTTAACTAAATTTAACTATAGGACCACCATTTATGTTGTAGTATACTCCTTATTCAACACAAGATCAATGAATATGGTTTGGGTAGAACATACTTTTTAATCTATTGTTTTAATCATGAAAATTCTATTTTGTTTTCTTATTTCTTGAGTTAAAAAGGGCAAACCGGGAAATTGAAACTACAGTACTTCATGTTTGGTCCTTGTGTGGAAGATAATTAGATTACCAGTGCACAGATAACCGCCCTGAACAATGAACGCCTGTCTCTGGAAATCAAATTATTCAGCTCTTAAGGATCAAAAATGGAGTAGCTTTAGTTTTTCTGTTTTTCCCTGTTTAGCTTGAATTCATTTCTGGGGGAAAAATTTAGTTTACTAGTAATGATAAAACTTGCAGTATCCCCTGAAAATTTCATGAAACCATAGAAAATAATTTCACCAACATGCATGGGAAGGAAGAATTACATTTTGGTTAAGGGATTTTTAGCTCTGCAATAGCATATACATTGCCCTACCATGGTAGAGCAGTTATTTTTCACAACTACTCTTAATAGAAAGAATAGGCTCCTATGTTGCCAATTTCTTCCAAATCCATGCCCGGATAACTCCTTTGATAGACAGGGTGAGTGCTTGGGAGGGCTCCCTCCCAACCCATTGGAGTGTATAATAATAACATCTTCTGGTAAAACAAACCACATGGTGAAATTCTAGTGTGGAGCAAAACCATTTAACCAACCAGGTAAAACAGTTTGCACATTCCTATTGTTCTCTAGGAAACCTTGCCATTGTGGAGAACTCTACTGAATGTAGATTTTCTGCAGCACAATAGACTAAAATCAGTTATGAAGGTCACATTTCTGCTGTTCCACCTTTAAAATCATTGCTCACTCGCCGTACCACTACTACTCTGCTCTTTGAATTTAATGTGTATTTTAAACTCATACTTGTCCACAGATTTATTGGACAAATATTTTATTAAATACAAAATATTACAAACAGCAAGTTATTAAACATATTTGAATATTAAACCAAATCTTACTACTATGCTTCCAAGTTTTCAGTCACAATCAAATTTATCTGAGAATGCACGCATCAAATACTAATTAATCCCTTCAAAGATTTCACATCTAAAGACAGTAACATTGATTTTATCTCGTTAGCTCTGGTGTGATGAATTACATTAATCATGCATCTGATGCTGTTGAAAGTTTGTCTATGCTATATAAATCTTGTTTGATCAGGTGTAATTAAGGTTGATGGGTTCAAGGCGATTTGGGGAAACCTTGTCAAATATTATAACATCAGCAATGAACAATGTACTTGGACAGTGTCTGGAGAGCTGAACATTGGTAAACTAAGTGTGGCTTTTTTAAGTAAACTATACAGAGCACAGCATCGGATACCACAAACTTTCTACTTTTTTAAGATTTTTCATTTTATTTCCCTTTTAACTAAATATATTTTGTATAATTTGATTTATTTCTTTGCAGCCTCCGTAACTGCGTCATTTTCTTTGAACTAAAATTCAATGCATTGTGTCCTCCCTTACCCCAAGCTTATGCCTTCTTAGCCAAGACAGAGAATAGAGACATACTAATCACAAATTCATTACAGCGTGACCTGCAATCCTCTGCCCTTGTTTTAGCCCAATTTATGTATAGACTGAGCTATGATGGTTCTTTCAGTTGCATCTCAAGAATGAGCACAAAATGATCCACTAATTTTTTACTTATTTTGGTTTAGCAATTGACTAGTTTTATTTTTAAATGTGTACTGTATTTGTTTAGGTGAAATGTAATGTACCTGCATTAGGTATGTCTTCCTCCATGTTCTTTCTTTTCTACAACTGGAGCTTGAAACATTACATACAGAGTACTGAACAACTAGAGCAGCATGCCATCCAAACTCGTGTTTCTAAATGACATTAATGTTAGATAGCAAAATGACCAGTGCATGTTGGTATGCTGAATTCTCATTTGTGAAAATTATTCTGTAATATCAATTGTCTGGGCAAGGAATAGTGGGTCTATTTGACAGAGGATTTGTATCCTTTTTTAACATTTGAGACACACACATATACATATAAGCTATTTGAGTAACTTTTTTATTATTTTATCAATACTTTGCAGAAACAGATCAGTTAAAACAAAGAACTTAATTTATGAATGTATAATTAAATTTGTTATGCATCCCCACTACAATGTATTGATGAGCAATGTTTCATTACAAACTCTATGAGTTAACTGATTAAATCATTCGGATGACAATATTTACTGAAATAGAGACAAAAAAGGAATGAAATATGAGTCATATATAGGTATGGGTTGCTAACATTATGAAAAACAGAAATAAACAAGGTTATTTGTAACAGCTTTTATAAATTAAATCACTACTTTCCATCTATCTAGTTGAATATAGGCCAAAGCTACTGAACTTTTCCTTGAAACATTTTGCCACTCATCTGAGCCGCTCCTTTAGTTCAACTGAAGAAGCTGTTCAGATGAGTGGTGAAAACTAGAAACTTGCCATCTATTTATTTAAGGACTAAGTTTTGAGTTACGGACCACCACCATTTTTTTGTGGGATTGTCCATAAGATCACCATGGCGGAGGCTCTATGAAGCTAACGACTGAGTAAGAAGATTGTGTTTAGAAAGGGACATATACAGTGTGTGTATATATATATATATATATATATATATATATATATATATATATATATATATATATATATATATATATATATATATATATATATAGATAGATAGAAGCATAAATATCTCAGGACAAAATAAATTCTCAGGTTAAACCTTATTGTGACAATCTGCATAAAGTGGTGTCTATCCAGTTCTTTTCACATCATGCTAGGTGAAAAAAACCAGGGAGTGACAGACTCCCCACAAACAATACTGTAGCACCCATCACATAGAAAAACGTTTATGGATATAATCTTTGAAATGAGTGATACAAAACTTAATTAACATAACTATTATATAAAAATGTATATAAAAGACTTGAAAATACTAAAAATGTAAATATGAAAAAGTACAATAATTGTCATAAAATGCTAGTATACATTACTTAATATACAGGTATGATATATTTAAAAGTAATAACGAGTTAAAGTCTTCAATGATTACTCAGCAAGTCCAGTTGCTCTAGATTTACTTCTACTAGATACCATGAACTGGATGAATGAACACCTTCATAGACAATTACCTAAATAAGTTTGTTGCTCTAGGTATCTTAAAATACAATGAGATGCCCACTGTTATGAAACAACAACCTTAGCCAGTCACATTCAGTTTACTAAGTTTCAAAGAGCAAGTTTCTGTACTTCTGTACTAATTCCTGATCTGGCTTAATTTTTAATTTAGAAGAGGTTAAAATTATTAATTTTTACCCCCACTTCCATCAAATATAATTGTTGGTTTTCTCTCCTCTAGGTCTAACTGCGCAATGGGTATAAATGAAGACAATGAAGAGAGTGTTCTTTCTATTTCTTAGACCCTATTATTTTGTTCTTCAGTACCAATTAAACCAGTGGCTCATTTAAAAAATAAAATGAAAAATAAAGTAGTGAAGCATCTCTTATACTTCGTTTCAGAAATGTAGAGTCTGAAATGTAAAACAAAAGTGTGCAATCCCTGAACTTGTTATTCAGGAATATCACACTCCTCTAAGAATATCTGTAATTTGATTTGTATGTAATTTCACCATAGGTTAGAAATACAGAACAAATACTGAGCAAGAAAAGGAAAAAGTATGCTCAAACGAACCTGCCATTAACAATGTGGCTGACCTAGTCCGTAGATATTTCTAAAAACATGATATAAGGCATGTCAAATGAGATTTCCTTTTTACTCTTTCTGCAAGACCTACAAAATCTAATCATAAGGAATTTGAGTTGGTACAGTGTCTCCTAATGTGTTAACCAACTGAATTATGTATGTATTCTGAAAATAAAATTCTAGTTTAAGATTCTAGTATTTGAATTAAAAAGTGTTTATAATTTGGTGGTGCTTTTGGTGGTGCCTTATTATTACAACTGCATAATTTTAGTTTAAAATATTAGACTTTTATATTAAATTGGGAATTTTTTTAGTTGTTATGGTAATGCAGGCAAAATAATCTGTATGACAGCACTTGTGATACAGAAGTAAGACTATTCAACAAGGTATGGTTTTGAAGATGTTTAACAAAACAAGGAATAAAGTAACCGTGTAATAAACGGTTTTATAACCACATTGAACAGATGAGAAAAAGGCAGATTAAAAAGCATCAGAAATGATCAGAAGTCAGGGCAAGGGGGGTGCATGAGTGGCATGGAATAGAGAAGACACACATACACTGAGCTCCGTGGAAACCGGACCTATAAACCCGCTAATCTGCAACATACAGCTCTCTGATTCCACACCAGGTAATTAAGCAGCTGTGGGACACTACTCCGACTATGGGGTGACACAGAACACGGGAGCAATCAAGCACAATGTCACATTTTTTACAGAAAACTCAGGCGGCCTCACAGTAGGTAATTCAAGATTGTGCCGATGATGATTCTGATAGGAACATCAACCCAGCTCATGGGCCTCATCTTGCTACATTCCGAGTATGAAAGTGGCACAGAAGGAGACTCGGCACAACAGGGGCAATTACATATACCCTGCAAACTGATATGGTGACAGTCCAGGTCCTAAATCAGCAATTGTCACAATTGCATGATAAAATCACGGAGACCATTACTGACTCTAAAAGACATACATACTCACATCAATGCCTTAGGAGAAAGAACAGATAAATTGGAGACCACTGTAGATGACTTCATTTAATGACAAAATGCAATAGAGGACAGCACCGCGACTCTGCAAGGAGAATTAGCAGCCCTCAAAACCTATACAGAAGACCTAGAAAATAGGTCACGCCACCAAAACTTAAGAATTAGGGGAATACCAGAGGAAGTAGGCCCACTTAAGAACATACCTAGAATCTTCTCCACAATCAACCCAGATCTCCCAGTGGAAGCATAGAGATTTGATCGTAATACTCCACACATAAACCACCAATCCCAATGGTTAAAATATTGACTCTTAGGGGGTTATTTACTAAACTCTGAATGCAAAAATGAAGAAAAATTTTTGATTTTTTTGTTATAAAATATGACTTTTAAAAAATCACAAATTTTTCAGAATTTATTAAACCAAGAAGATGGAAAAGTCCAAATCAGAAAATCTGGCATCTCAGACCTGTCGAGGTTGCATATAAGTCAATGGGAGAAGTCCCAACGATTGTTTGATGTGCGCTGGGTTTCGTTTTCAGAGTTTTTGGGCAATATGTATGCCCCAAATAAAAACAACTGAAATTTTTATGAACCAGTTACCAAAACCAGAGGTTTCATGTGGGAGATGATTTTAATTTAGTGCTCTTAAGGATCGCTCCACTATACAAATAATGATGTTGCAAAGCACTCACTTAGAGATATCTGGAGGGTTCATCATCCAAATGAAAAATCATACTGTACACATTTCTGCTACACATAATCTACATACCAGATTAGATTATTTCCTGGTATCTAGAGACCTGCTTTCCTATCCAGCTATTTCCTCTATTCTCCCAACCTCATGGACAGACCACTCTGCGTTAATGCTAGAGATTGATCTCACAAGTTAATTTAAGAGATCACTACATCTGAATCTGAATGAGGCACTTTTAAATGATCCTAAAGTTAGCATTAAGGTCCAAGAGGCCTTAAATCAATATTTTACAAATAATAAAGACTCTATTGATAATGTAGCTATTCTATGGGAATCGCATAAAGCGGTCCTTAGAGGCCACTTTATTTCAATTGTGTCCAACAGAAAGAAAAGAAGAGTACATAACATCCCAGTTAGAAACAATTAATTGTGATGGGAGCAATTATACTATACCAATACTACACTGCTTCAAAAGCAAATTTCCCAGACTGGGAGAGACCTCAAAAAGCTTCTTCAAGCAGACACTGAAAAATCACTTAGATGGCTTAAACAAACATTCTATGAGAATGGAGACAAGCCACATACTCTATTAGCCAGGAAGCTAAGAGAACAGACAGCCCAAACTGCCCTCTCCTCCAAAGACACAGGCAATGGACAGCTGTTATATGCACCAAAGGAAATTGCAACAAGACAAGAGACTACAACAAGAGACTACACAACAACAGAGATTGACATTTCTCAGTGAGCATGTTAAGGTCACCCATCTAGAGAGTTCAAATTAGGGATGCACCGAATCCACTATTTTGGATTCGGCCGAACCCCCGAATCCTTCGCAAAAGATTCTACCGAATACCAAACCAAATGTGAACCCTAATTTGCATATGCAAATTAAGGGTGGGAAGGGGAAACATTTTTATTTCCTTGTTTTCTGACAAAAAGTCCCACAATTTCCCTCCCCGTCCCTAATTTGCATATGCAAATTAGGATTCAGATTCGGTTCGGCTGGGCAGAAGGATTCGGCCGAATCCTGGCCGAATCCCGAACCGAATCCTGGATTCGGTACATCCCTAGTTTAAATATCCCAATAACAGAGGAGGAAATTGCTACAACAATAAAATCCTTCCCCATATTGAAAGCCCCAGGCCCAGATGGTTTCCCTTACTTTTACTATAAGTCATTTTCCACTACCCTAATTCCGTATTTAGCAACATTTAATTATTTTCTTAATTTCAGACTACCCACAAATACCTTACAAACCACCAGATTTACCCTGGAGATATGGGAAAGATGCTGCAAGAGGTCACCTTTGATAGGATCTGGTCATATGAGAACTCTTGAAATCAAATTTCAAATATAAATGGAAAGACACTTCAGTAAAATACCTATTCACCTTACCAAGTCATACTCCGAACTGTACAGTATAAACATAACTTTGTTTTACTTATTGGGTCCATTTCGAGGCTGCTGGATAAGTGGAGCTCATACACTATATCATACGCTATATCGTGGTAACAGCTGTGAAGATGATGGTCCTTCCCAAATTGCTCTATTTATTTGAAACTCTGCCTGTAAGAGTGCTGAATACTACCTTGCAAGATATCCAAGCAAAGATTTTTAAATTTATTTATTTTATCAGTATGGGCTTTCATTGAATCATTTACCACAGCCCCAATACACCGAAATTTCTTCCTTTGGCAAACCCAAAAATCTATCAGATTACCCCCAAATACCTTACAAGACACCAGATTACCCTGGAGTTATCGGAAAGATTGTATACTACAATCAGTATTGGCCAACCCCCAGTAATCTTTTCAGAGTATATGACTTTATTAATCCCCCCAAATACCCCCCTTTGCAGAACTTCAAACTAAATTCAAGATCCCCCTGAGCTGGTATTATGAATACACCCAGATCTTCCACTTTATTCAAAATACCTGCAGAGGTCTTCCCACTCCCATCCACCTGACACCATTTGATTAAGGTTAAGTGTTAAGGTTAAGTGTTATTGGGCTACCTCAAAAAGCCCTAATATCTAATATTTACTAATTGCTCAATACCATTGCAGAAGAACCATGCCCCGAACATAAATATATGCTGCGTTCGGAATCTGAGCTATCCACCACTTTATCCCTAGAACAATGGGACGCTATCTGGGAAAATGCTAGAAGAAGTGTCACATGTGTGAGACAAAAAGAAAGCATTTACAAAACAATATTCTATTGGTAAACAGGTTCCCTTTCAAACATTATGTGGTTCTACTGTAAGTAGAGTTCTGGAAAAACATCAAAACCAAGATCTTCTTTCGGGAGCTTTCAATAGACATTTCCAATGCTCTCTTAGATCTCCTCCACACTTAGGGGCACATTTACTAGGGAAAATTCGCCAGTGTGACATCATTTTGCCACTTCACCGATTTACTAATGGGTACTGCCGTAAATTTGCTAGTGAAGTGGACCTACTCTAGCGCTACTTCGCACCCTTATGCCAGACGAAGTTGCGCTCTGGTGAAGGGACATTACTACACTATTTCACTAAGTTATGGAATTTCGTGAATGTTACCTCTTGCGCCAGACTTTACTTCACCACCTCAGACCAGGCGAAGTGCAATAGAGTAGATAGGGATGGTCCAAAAAAAGTTGAAATTTTTTTCTAAGTCCCAAAAAAAGATGGCGTCTTTTACTTTTTATAGGCCGAAAAAGATTGAATTTTTTTTTTAGGGTACCCTCCTTCACCCCTACATTTGATAACATATGGCATCCTACACTATACTGTGGGCACATGTGTAAGGCATTAGAACACATTTATTAAGGTTCCCTGACCTTGTGTAGTGTAATGTGTTTGCTGCTGCATTTACGGCCATTGTTCTTTAACTGCACGCCATATGCAAATTTGCCATCGCTAGCGTAACTTCGAACCACTGATGGTAACATCACTAGTGCAACTTCGCAAATGATCGGTAACTTGTGCGGAACTTCAGATCTTCGTGAATTTGCACAGCCCTGGCGAATCTACACCTGGCGAAGTAGGAAGGTAAGTAAATGTGCCCCTTATACCCCACTGTAACAAAGTCCTCTCACCCTGGTGGTCTAGTGGGGGGGCGGCAGGGACACTTGCCGCTCCCTCAGCGGGGAGGCCCGCCACGCCAAACTGCTCCCCTGCAGGCACTGGTCTCTTAGGGCGCGCGCCTCTTCCAGGTTTTAAGGCGCAGGCGTGCTGGCGTGATGACGTCAGCGCGCCTTGGCGCGAAAATTCAAATGTATTTAAAGGTACATTTTTTTTTACACACTGCCCGTTATAGAAGTTTGTTCCTGGTGCTTTCTGAGCTTTTGCTATGCCTGTTTTTGAACCTGTTTGATTCCTGTTGTGACCGCTGCCTGGCTTTTGACTATTCTGACCTCTGGATCCTGACCCTTGCCTGAATACCGACTACCTCTTCTGCTTAACCCTTCTGATTAGCCTGCCTGACTACGTTTATTCTCTGCCTGCCCCGACCCGGCCTGATCTGACTACTCTATTGCCAAACGCCTTGTACTACGACCTTCTGCCCAAAGACTCGCTAAAAGTCGTGCCCCTCTCGTTTAAGTCCTGGTGGCATCCAAGTAGCTAAGGGATCCTCCCGAGGCTAAAGGCGGTCACACTACAGGTGAAGCACGAGCCGAGACCAGGGTGCTTGGCATTTGTTCTGGTGTTGGGTGCTGACCGTGACACCCAGCCTCTGAGCAAAAGCTCTTAAACTACATCTATACGGCCGCAAATCTCTCTCTCTCACACTCAACTGGAAGGCACCAGAATCTCCTGCTATAGGTGAGGTTATCACACACAGGAGATGAAATCAATGAGATGACTGCGAGGCTTTCAGGGACAATAGCTCAACATGAGAAAGTATAGTCCAAATGGGATTATTATATATCTCAAAACAAGTCTCTTTTCCAATAGGCAGACCCCCTCTAGTGAACAGGGTATAGCCTAAAAGCTGTGAAACAACCAATGTTCTATCTGGGTTTTTTTTCTCTTGTATTTTTCCTTATGCTTTCTTGTTTTACTATATCCATATTTTATACATCTGTTTGTTTTATTATGACACCTTTGCAACAGGTGATACTGGTTTTGTAACAGTATATTACAATTGTAACGTATAAAAAGAAAAACTTTGCAAAAACCAAATAAAATTTAAGTTACAAAAAAAAAAAAAGTCAGGGCAAGGAGCAGGTTGAGGCACAGATCAGTTATCAGGCTGAAGGTCAGGACAGGAGGAAACCAGTACAACTCTGTGAATCAGGCCACAGAGTTTGGGGCAATTGGCAAACAAAAGTAAATCCATATCACAGGTGAGGGGATCAAACTAGGAGATGAAATGCGGGATACATCACAGAAAAAGCCCAATGATCCAGCAACAAGCAGGAGCAAGGTGGCTTAAATAGCCTCTTAACTCTGCAATTGCTGGCAGCTGCACCAAATACAACTGCTGCTGCCAGCAATGACAGACAGAGGAAAAAAATGTATCAAAACAAACTGCAAGGCAGGGCCCACAAAGCCTCCTTGGCTCAGCCAGAAGGAGCACATGCCTATCAGTATAAGGTCCTGAATTCTAGACCCCGGCAGGTACTAAAATCTATTCAACTTACACTCCCAGCGTGTCACCCTTAGTAGATATAAATGGGCAGGCCAATGGCTATAGTTCCCAGGAAACTGTAGGGATATTTCCTTACCCCAGATGTTTAGACAACTCTCTATTTCACTTTCTCTGTTTTTGTGTTACATGCTTCATTTAAAGTGTCCATTTTAGTCTGCACTAATTCCACATAGAACCCATGCTCCTCTTTCAGCAAGAGTGACAGAAATGATGCCAGCCCAACTATGGAAGTATTACCTCTACTATATTTGTAGATTTAGGAGAGTGATCTATTCTAATTATTGTAAAAAATGCTGCACCATACTATCAATACTTGCATGTGGCATTATCTTCATAATATTTTTAGTCAGTGTTTGAGTGGTGCTCTTATCTTACATTTTGATAAATCTGCCCGAGAGGCTTTTTCATGCAACGCGTTTTTTTGCTAACAAAAATCACGAATTTGAGTTTCTGAAGCTCAAATTTTTCAATGCATTAATCACAAAACACTTGAAAACTCAATCAAAAAAAAAAACTGGCATGTAAAAACATATATAAGTTCATGTAGAAGTCAATGGTCATAATCTCAAAATTCAAGCTATTTATCGATTCAAGTTTTCAAGATTTCAAATTCCAAATTTGGCAGGGTACAATGTGACTCCACTGCATTCAAGTTATTTTCACATTTTAACACTATTGAGTTTTCGAGATTTAACATTTTTAATATACTGTATATGAGTGCACATTTGAGATTTTGGAGTTTATAGTATATCGGCCTTTCCATGTGCTTTCCTATTCATACAACAGACTAGGGACACTTCATCACATGACAGTTAACCTGCTTCAATGTTTTTGGCATGACAAACACTTTTGGGGAAATTATAATGATCAGTAATACATAAGGGGATGTTACTTTAAGGGGCATATTTATCAAGGTCAAATTTCGACTTTGAAAAACTTCGAAATTCGAATTCAAAAAGACCAACCGAAATTAAGTCAAAGGTTTTTTTTTTTGGTCAAATAGGTCAGTTTCCGATCAAAAAAGTCTGTATTCGGCCGAATTTGAATCGTATGAATCAAAGTAATAATGCATTAGATCGAATTTAAATCAAAGTTTTTCCCAAAAAAAATTTCAAAGTCCACCAATTGACTCCAAATAGATTCTAGGAGGTCCCCATAGGCTAAAAGAGCAATTCTGCATGTTCCAGATGGCAAATGGTCAAAGTCGAATTTGGACTATATCCTAGTTGAGGTACACAAAAATAGCTCAAAATTCGAATTTTTTTAATTATAAAAATTCACCTCGACCTTTGATAAATCTGCCCCTAAATGTCCAAAATGTTACAGGTAAATCTTATTTATTCAAGTAGGTCTTTCTGTATTGTTTATACTTCTTTCAATTTACCATTGTTTCTATGAAGCCATAATAATTATAACGCATTTATAAAAAGGATGTGTCCTGATGGTCTAAGATGTAAGCTAATGATGTAAACATGCTAACTCTGTTTTTAAAGTTTTATGATATCAGAATGATATCTGATTTACAAAGTCACATGTCTAATGCCTCGTGTTCTCACATATTAAAATAGTCCAGTTACAAACTACAGTGCAGTATTGTGCCTTTTCTTGCTTAACCACTAATAAAAAAAATCACTAAAGTAAACAAAAAAAGACTTCCAGTCAATGTATTTAAGGATAAATTAACTCATGTTAAATATCTGTCAGCAGCACAATCAATTTTTTAATAAATCTCTTTGGATAATTATAATGATTCTAAACATGGCCTCTATACAGTCAAGCAGAACATAATTAAATTGTGTATTTTCCACTGAAATTGGTAAAAGACAGTATAAATTGACATTGCAAGTACAAACACAGCTGCATAGTAAGTTGAAAAAAAAGTGTTTTCTGCTCAAAATAAGAATATTTCTCTATTCAGTGCATTTTTTAAAAAATATCTGGTATGCTCTTGAGAAAGGTATGTCTGAAACTCATAAATAAAATAGCAAGTGATATGTCAGTTTATTTGCGGTTTAAATTTTAAATATTTTTAACAAATAAACACATTGACAAGAAAACACCACTAGAGTTGTGTATCAAGGGAAAAATCAATGGTCAGTTGGAAAACAAATACATCAAGGTGCTGAAATATTACTCGACCCCATATTGTCAGTGATGGTATATTCCATCTCGGCCCTATGAAAGATCAGAGCGTAGATGTTTTTATATCAATTAGGCAACCTTACCATAGGATAGGATATTTCCAACAATAAAATATTCTTCTCCCCTTTTAGGTCTGGTTTTTCCCTTTTATTTGAAATGTCTGCAGCTGTCCTCTGGGGCCCACAGCTAATTATGGTTCCATTTCAAGCTGCAGAAAAGGGGTTAAGGAATAGATTATCAAGTAGGCTCACTACGGATGTGACTCATAGGCACATTGAAAGATTTCTTGACAATAAAAGAATTACAAACTCTAATGGCCACAGGCAGCAACGTTACTTATGTGTAAGAAAATGAAATTGAAGGTTGCAGAACACTCTAGATTCATTTTTTTAACCTTTTATCCTGGCTCCCATTTTAGCCTAGAGGAGGATAATCTACTGTCAGCTCAACTCTCAAAATGTGTCAGGACTACAGAATTCACAGGCAGAGCTGATTTTCTTTAAGTTCAAAAATGTTATGTTATTTTTCTTATATCTACAGATGCATTTAAACAACACTTGAAGAATCTTAAAATCCTTGTAAACAAGATATGTAATGTATGTGTATTATACCACTGATTATTTATTATTTTTGTTAATAAAGAACTTTTATTTAACTAGATCCATGTCAGGTCATAAATACTAATGTTTAGCTTATTATATGTATGTTTTACTTTGGTGTTAATGAGCAATGGTCATTAAACAATTATCAAATGAATTTATAACCAATTAAAAAAAGATTCACTTGATGTTCTGGGTATAAGCATCTTTATCAGTGTAGCAATTATTTCAGTGTAGCAATTATTATCCTAAGATTTTTCAAATGTAGACATGTGGTTGTAATTGTCTTATGTTTAGAATCAAGTTATGACTTTTATATAATGCCCAAATAAATCAACAATATTTATCATTTTTGAATGGCCAAAAATATGATTTTATATTAACGTACATATTATTCAGCATCAGTCTATACATCCCTAGTGATTGACTTAGAAATTTATTATGTTTACTATTTTGTCTTAACAACTGTGGTTTGTATTAATGTAACTATGCTAGCTGTAAAATACTTTACACTGGAATTTAGACACTTGTGAAGTGTTGTCCAGCTGCATGTAGTACATGGATGCCTATTATTTGATAGGATTGGATTGATTGCAATATGTCTGTATTTTCATAGTTTTTGGTTCAAGCTTTGGGATCCAACATATTGAAAAGGCTCCTTTAGTTCATAACAAGGTTTCAAATATATTAAAGTCGATTTACTAGACATTTTATTCATAGCTCTAAAATGTCAAGGACATCAAAGAAGTGTTCATTCAAACTCACATTTGTGTGTATCTAGAAGCACTAATAGGCAATTTCCCAGGTTCTTGAACCCTAGCTGGCCTTCAGGTTGAGCCCCCAGCCAATATGCTGGTTTCCCTATGGCAACCAGCCACCCCAATGTTTGGGAATCACTATATATATATATATATATATATATATATATATATATATATATATATATATATATATATATATATATATATATAATTCAATAAAACATTTTTATTTTTATCCTTTAAGTCCTGAGAATGCGGACTTTCTCTGTGAGATATATATACCACTCACCCTCCACATTGAAATCGGTACCCTATACACAATTTCTGAGAGTGTTTAGGATTAACTCTAACTTGGCTATGGCTATACAGCAAACACATGAAATGCGGGATCGCTTTTTGGAGAGGGGCTATAAACTTGATTTTCTTAATGCTGAGTTGGATCGAGCACAAAGATGTCAACAGAGGGTGGACACTCTGGGAAAAATAAGGCACTTAAAAATGAGAAAATGTTTTTTGTTTCTGACTATACGCCTGCGAGCCAAGGGATTAATGCTGTAGTGAAGAAACATTGGCCGATACTACAGATGGATAGTAGTTTGCCTTTTTCACATATGTCGTCCCCGGTATGTGCATATTGAAGAGGTCGATCTCTACGGGATCTCCTAATGATAACTGATCTAAGGAAGGCCAATGCTGGCACTTGGCTTAGGAGTAATAAAAATGTCTGTTACCGGTGTGGGATGTAAGACCTGTGGATGCTTGTTAACGGGTGAAACTTTCTCCCACCCACATAGTTGAAAAGGATATCAAATCCACCACAGACTGACTTGTACCTCAGAGTTCGTTGTGTATTGCATAATATGCCCTCGTGGCCTCTATTATATTGGAAAATGTATAACCACATTTCGGATGCGAATGAACAATCACCGCTCTGTTATACGTGCAGCTTTGGCTACAGACATTTTTTGGGATGCAAACATCCACTGCCTACTCTACGAGCAATTTTGATTGATCATATTCCCCCGCTATGCAGAGGGGGTGATAGATCCAGGCTCCTATTCCAACGAGAAGCTAAGTGGATGTGGACTCTGGATACAGTGGCACCCAGAGGGTTAAATGAAATGTACTCCTTGGCTAGTTATTTGTGATGTAATTGCTGTAACAATGGATTTTTCCAATTTTAAAAAAAAATATATTTTTTGTTCAAACCGTGTGATAGATCTGATATATTTTTGTATGCATCAGTGAGCATCTTCAGTTCCTTATAACCCTGAGCCAACTTAGTTTCATACATTGAGTTCTGTTAGCAACTGTTGCTTATTGGATAGTTTCCTTATCATAATGTTTTTAACCTTTTGCTAGTCACATTTGATGCAACCAACTGTTACACTTTTAATGTGTTTAACTCCTTTTTCACATTGTTTTAAAAAAAAAAACCTTTTTAGGTTGACACATGATTTCTCTTATAGGCCGTTGTAGGGCCAAGCAATACACAAAAAATCTTTTTTAGTAGTCACCTATTGGGTGCGAGTAGAGCTTCCCTTTAATACACATGAGAATAGGTGTGTCTTTGTTACTCATTTTAATTACTTTTTTACATATTGACATTTTGATTGGACACAATGGTGATTTAATGATTTGTCTCACTTCCTGTCTTCATCCTGACGACGGCTCCATGTGAGCCGAAACGCGTTGATGCACCATGCACGAATAAATATATTTTGATATACAGCTGATTGTCATGGCCGTGAGTGCTTTCTCTGGACTATTGTTGACAAATTTGGTTAGCACCCGGCAAATAACTAAGAGATTAGTGAGTGCCGTTTCCTCTAACACACACACGGAATTAACAGCATTAGGTCGTAAGGATCAGAGTTATGTTTTAAGATGGGCAACGTACTAGTTCTATATATGTAATGAGAATTCCAACAGATGATGTCAGTTCAACAGTGTAGTTTTGACCCAAAATTAAAATATAGTGTACCTGTATGTGTAATAAATAAATGTGACCATGCACTTTTGCCTTACTACCTTTAGTTATAATTTGTGATGGTGTTGCAACAGGATAAGCTTAATTGTTGTATTGCGTACTTTTATATAAATATAGCTCAGTCTATTCTGTTATGTTTCAGGCAGAAATCACTGCTTTTTTGGATATATTTGCATACGTACAAATAAATGTTTCTGTTTCAATTGTTGCAGGTGATACCTATTCTAGCTGAACAACATTATCTTTTTATGACAACAATTCGATGCTTTTTATTGTCTGCTATAATGGACCAGCTGATGTTTCTGCTTTTTTGCATAGTCCAAAATGCAAAGGAGAAGTATTTTCTAAAATGATTATTTATACCTTTCAACTTAACTCTTCTTTAAGCCCCACATATGCCCAGCAAATGGCCATGTCTTATAAGCTCATGAAAACTTTGTAGATCTATAATTGCACCAGTCACCTTTCTAGCATTCAAGTAGAACTCATTGTATCAAATAGGCATTCCCCAAATGGCGCAGTACCTGGCCTTCAGGCTTGGCAACCTGCTTGTACAACCAAGCATTTTAAAGTCTTGTATAAGACTACATTCTCTACAGTCTGTGTGATTGTAACCTTCACCTTCTACAGTATAAGGAAACATACATTTAAGATGCCTCTAACCTTGTAAGATTGGGTTTATTTCTTATATTTTTTTTAAAATTGGATACAATGGGGTAAATTTACTAAACAGCGAAAATTCACCAAAATAACAATTAGCAGGGACATCACTAGTTTACTAAAAGGTTAAGACTATTCACTAGTGAAACAGCTCAGTGCTAGAGATGTTTTGTGCTGTTTCACCAGGTGAACAATTGTTAATCCACATATTTATCAGTGGGTGGACTTTCCAATACGTTACCCTTTTTGCCAAAATCTATTTCTCCAGGTTCATTCAAAAAAATTTCCTAAAAAAATATTAAACACTGGCATTTTTTCAAATTTTAATGTGGGATTATGTTTGAAGCTTTTTGAAGCTCCTGCCACAATTGTTTTAGGGTAGGCTTATGTCTAGGACAATAGAGGATCTATTTTGTCTTTATTTTGCTTCCCTGGATATTTTTAATGAGAAGTGGCCACTTCCAACAATTTCACCAACAATCACTAATAAATACATACATATGACCAGTATGTACCCGCCATATGTAAATTGACATAAGCGTAGCTATTTAATTAATTTTCACTATTAAAGGAGAAGGAAAGGCTAAAAGTAAGTAAGCTTTATCAGAAAGGTCTATATAAATACACCAGTAAACCCTCAAAGTAATGCTGCTCTGAGTTCTCTGTCAAAAGAAACACCACATTTCTTTCCTTCTATTGTGTACACATGGGCTTCTGTATCAGACTTCCTGTTTTCAGCTTAAACCTCCAGGGCAGGGCTTGAGCATGCTCAGTTTGCTCCTCTCCCCCTCCCTCCTCCCCTCCCTGCTGTAATCTGAGCTCAGAGCTATGAGTGAGCAGGGAGAGACTCAGGCAGGAAGTGATGTCACACCAAGCTTATATGGCAGCTTTGTGGGTGAGGTAGGGGAGTCTTGCAGCTGTATTCTGAATTCTGATTGTAGAGAGGATAAGGGAGTGGGTGGTAGACCAATGGGTAGGTGGTCACAATAGCCTAAGCAGGAGACAATTAATGAGTGGACTAGTTTTTTTGTTGATTCTTGATTGAGAGAGGACCATGTTATAATTTTAAGATGTAATCAGCAAGATTTTGCAAGGAATTTGATGTTAGGAATGAACGTGAGTGTGGAATCAAGTATGGCAGTGAATCTGTGTACTAGGGTGAATAATGAATTGTTTACAGTACAGACAATGTTGGGCAGGACATGTGTGTGGGAATACAATCAGTACTGCTTTGTCTAAATTGAGTTTTACAAAATGAGAAGACCTCCAAGGGGATATAGCAGAGAGGCAGTTAGAGACTTGATATATGACAGAAGAGGAAACCTCAGGACAAGAGAAAAAGATTTGGGTGTCAACAGCATATAGATGTTATTGAAAGCCAAAGAAGCTGATGAATTGACACAAAGATGCAGTGTATAGTGAGAAGATTAAAAGTTAAAGAACAGGACATTGTGGGACCCACAACAATGGGGCAAATTTACTTACCTCCGAAATTGCTCCAGCGACGGCTTTGCTGACATCGCAACACTTCTCCAGGCTTAGATTCGGCAGGACAATGCTAATTCACGAAATTACAAAATTTCATCCAGGGTTCTGAATGCTTGCGAAGTTGCGCTAGCAATAATATGATAAGCAGTTTGAAGTTACGCTAGCGATGCCTAATTAGCATAAGGTGAATTTAAAGTACAATGGACGTATATGTTGCAGTAACTACATTACACTACACAAGGCCAGGGAACCTTGATAAAATAAAATAGAGTTGTTATGTCCATTCCCAGAGCGAAAATTCGCCTGGCGTTAGAGTGTGAAGTATCGCTAGCAAATTTACGCCTGCGCCCGTTAGTAAATAGGTGAAGCTCTAAAGATTACGTCACGCTGGCGAATTTTCACCAGCGTTAGTCACTTCACCCTTTAGTAAATTTGCCCCTAAAGCTGGTCATAGATGTAAAGATTTTTATAAGATCTGATCGTCATCGTGAGACCGCGATTATCTCGAAACGATCGTACGATCGTACCGATTGTCCATCAACTAAAAAGACCAATTTGCCAGGAAAACAAAGGGTATCTGCCTGGTTGGCCCTGCAAACATAGATAGATTGCACTGGGACCGATAAAGATTTTTTAACCTGGCCGATCAATTTCCTGACAGATGTCGGCCAAAAAATCGTAAGATGTACGATCGTTCAAATCCCACTAACTTCAAGATAATTTCGAAGGATTGGTCGGACTTCGGTAAAGTCGGTTGTTCAGCAACAAAAATATTTGCGTCTATGGGGAGCTTTAGAGTCCTAAGGAGGTTTCATCCAAGAAAGAGACAGAGAAGGAGTGGTTAAAGATGTACGACCAGATGCAGGACGGTGCTGTACCCTGTATGCCAAGGTAGAAAAGCATGTGATAGAGATGCTGGTGACCCACTGGGGCACATTTACTAAAGAGCAAAATGTGTCTTTCTGACAAATTTTGACTAAAATAGACAATTTGCAACAACAGTGCCTATTTACTTAAAGAACAGCAACACACTTCGTTAGCGACTTACCTTGTTGCTGGCGAATTTGTTGCATTTCTTCAGGCAAATATTCGCTCAGGTGAACCACTGTAAATCCATTAATTTATCATAGTGTGGAATTTTTAATTCATTACCCTTTTCACCAAAATCTATATCGCCAGGTTCTGACTGGGGAATTAATATAATGAAGCTACATCCTCAACATTATTATGTCAGTGACATCATATCCTGCATTCCAAAAAAGTCATAAGGAAGAGTCAGAATGCTGGTGTTTTTCATATTTAAAGAGGGATTATGTTTAAAAGTTGTAACTGTTTAAAATATCTTATTTACAAGTTTTTAACACTTGAAGCTCATGCCACATTTGTTTTAGGGTGGGTTCACGGCCTAGGACAATAGAGGATCTCTGTTTTCATTTTGCTTCCTTGGACATTTTTAATAAAAAGTGGCCACTTCCAGCAATTTCACAAACATCACTATTACATACATATATACATATGACCTTTATATACCCATTGGATTTAAATTGATGTAAGCATAAGTAAGTTAACAAAGTTTTGGTGGGAAGAAAGTAATGCTAGAGAAAATATGTGTTATAATTGTGCATTCTGATGAATATGTGTATTCGCCACGAAAAAAACATCTGCTGTAGTTGCATGAAGTCTGGCGAAGACTTCCAAAGTGAAAATTTGCATGTGAGTAATGTGCCCCACTGTGTTAAACCAGCAGAGAGGTTTGGTGGGTGCTAGGACCATGAGGCCTCTGGGAGCCCCTTAGGGGAAATCCGCCCTGATTAGTATGGAGAATTGTCTTTTAGCTTTAGCAGACAGAAGGTCCAGAAGGTCATTATATACTTTGGTGTCTCATTTGAATGTAGTGGGTGGAAACCAAATTTAAGTGAGTTAAGTAGAGAATTAGTAGAAAGAAAGTGGGTGAAGCAGTTGTAAACAGCATGTTCTAAAAGTTTAGAGTCTAGAGATAGTGAGATAGAGGCAGTAGCTGGAAGGAGACAGTGGAGATCAAATAAGTTTTTTTAGAGTAGGTGTGACTAGTGCATAAATGCCAAATCATTTGTTACATTCATACAGAAATGTTATTTCTATATATATAGTTACTTAGCCTTATACTACAGAACTTTCTGACAGTAGTTTAGTTAAACTATCTCGGGAGGCTGCTGTGAATTTATCTTAAATAGAGCTGAATCTACAAAAATAAATAAATAAACCCTTTAAAATGAAATATACTTTCAAGGAGATTTAATGAATGCCGCTCATTAAATTCTTCCTATTTATTCCCTGAATGTTCTGTTATAATTGCAGCACAGTCATTTCAAGCACCCTGGACTCCATCCGTTCTCACAACATCAAATAATTTCTTTTTTCATGCATCCATAAAGTAAGCTAAAGTACCAAGAATGTTTTGCTGACTAGTGTAAGAAGACGTATAATAAACTACATCATTGTCCACAAAATAATGCAACTGTTAAAAGCTATAACTGACATACATTATTCAGCTTACAGCATATAATGATATTATAAATAATGGAATATTTTACATTAAGGAATAGTCACAAGTAGTAAGTTTAATTATAGCTCATACATTTCTTAGCAGTGACTCATATGGCAAAGTTGATGAATATTCTGGCTTCAGAATAATGCAGATATTATTTCAGACTGCTCCACATCTTCAATCCCTTGTTGTGCGGCATCTCATGCCTTTGGCTGCGTTTTACACGGAACAAGCATTGGTCAGCATTTCAATTTAGTAGTTTGTTAGATGCACTTGCAGGCTCAATGAAGCTAAAATTTACTGTAAACAAAAATCTGGCATTTATACTGCTAAGTCAGGCTTAAAATATTTCCCACCTACAGTGTGACTATTTTGAATGCATTTATTCTGCCATTATAAAGGGGGAGCTTAATTTATGCATGACAGCACTTTAAACTACTTCATAAAAATATATTTATGCATCTTAAAGGACCGAATGCCTTAGACATACTGCAAGAAACCAAACTAAGCAGTACTCAATAAATGTTGTCATCTACAAGAATTACAATGTTGATGTGACATACTACTGTATAAGATAATTTATGCTTTAAGACTAAAGGAAACACTGGTTAAAGGGTACATGAAGTTGTGGGTAAACATTTCCATAACACAATTTTCTTTTCAAAATGCATTTACATAATTTTAATAATACATACAAATCCAGATTTACTGATCTTCCTAAACTGAAAATGTAACATGAAAAGTCTTTGGGAGTGGTCATTTTTAAGAAATTCAGTGTTATTTTGAGTTGTTATTTCAAAATGTCAAATAGTGGCAGTTTAGACATTAGAACAACAACTATAAAGCCTACATCCTTACATAATTTTATGTTTATTATATTTATTTAAAATCATAGTAACTCACAGTTAAAGGTTCATCTTGATTGTATGGATTTTTAGAAAATAATAAATGAACATATTTATCAATCTAAGTGTTGAAAAACAATTTACAAACATAAGCATTATCATTCTGCTGAAATAATTGACAATAGCAATTACAATAGCAGCAATTAGTTTTCTTCAACAGAAATGTATACTCTCAAATTTACTGTCAAACATAGCATGTATATTGTACTATATTGTTATGATCTAAAAAAAACAGATTTGGGGCTGCCAACTTTTTCTATTATCTATACTTGCTGGGTGGGAGCAGGCACAAAAAGGGGTGGATCATGATGTAATTGGATGAGTGGATCATGATGTAATTGGGTGGGGTTATGATATCACAGGGCCAAGTACGTTGCTGGTAAATTTGCAATACCAACCGGAATTAGCTTGACATTTACCGGCTAGGCTGGTGAAATACCAGCGCAGTGGTAACTGTATTTATGACCCACTGCTGCAAGCCTCTACACTCCGTTTCAGAGCAAACAGGCTTCCCCCTACACTCCCTATTCATCCCCTAACTTGTATGACATTCAGACACACAAGTTAGGGAGTGCCAGGAGACACAGGCCTCAATGGGGCACTGTCCATCTGCAAGGCAGACTATTGCACCCATTAGTGCTCTAACACTTGCCATACAGTAGGTGTCATTTACTTTTCCCCAGGGTGCTTCTATAAAAATTGAGAAAATGCTTCTTTGACAAATATTTTGATCCAGGCTGGCACAGGAAACGCAGATACTGGCTACTCACGCCTTAATGTTTTTGGTAATTTGTTGTAGTACATTGGGAGAGGTGCCAACCCCTCCAACCAGCACTAGGCGGTTCTATTCCTGGAGAGCCTGCGGAATTTAGGAAGATTGCTTTCTACTGTACCAGGAGAGATATAGGGGCAAATTCACTAAGATGCGAAGTTGCGCCAGGCACAACTTCGCAGCACTTCACCGCACTTCGCCAAGGGGAGTTTCGCCAGCGCTCCGCAAATTCACTAAAATCCGAAGTTGCGCACAGGGGTAGCGTAAGGTTGCGAAGTTGCGCTAGCCTTGATTCGCTATATAAAGCAAAGTTACGCTAGCGAAGGCTAATTTGCATACGGCGCGAAATTCAAATTTCAATGGAGGAACACGTATCTGCACTACAAATGCCTAGAAAACCTTCAAATCAGCAAATAAAAATTTTATTTTGCCCTACACAAGTGCCCACTGTCTAGGTAAGTTGCCATGAGTCAGAAAATGTAGGGGGGAGGAAGGGGAGCCCCAAAAAATTTTCGATCTTTTTCAGCCTATCAGCCATCATGTAGAAAACACGCCAGCGTTTTTTTGGGACTTAGAAAAAAAATTGACTTTTTTTTAAACAATCCCTATCTACTCTATTGCGCTTCGCCAGGTCTGAGGTGGCGAAGGAAGTCTAGCGCAAAAGGTAGCGTTCAGTACACTGCGCAAGTTAGTGAATTTGCGTAATTTCGGCGCTAGCGAAGATTTGCCTGGCGTAAGGTTGCGAAGTAACACTAGCGAAACTACGCCAGCGTTCGTTAGTGAATTTGCGCAGTAGCGAAAATGCCAAACGCTAGCGAATTAACGCTAGCGTTCGGCGCTTCGCGCCTTAGTGAACTTGCCCCATAGAGTGTGAAAGGAATCCAGACTGGAGGAGCAACCAAACTTTTACTTCAGTGTGTGGGATCTCTGATTGGTTCCAGACATCACATGTCTCTGAATCCGGGTTCCTGGCCTGAGAACTCTCTTCTATATCACAACTCTTAACGGATTCACTCGAACACGATTTCAAATTAAAATTACGTTGCTTTATTCATACCTTTAAAATTTGTATGCTAAGGTACAGTGCATGATGGTCACCACTGACGCGTTTCATGCCCTATGGCACTTCCTCAGAGTGTATACTCTGAGGAAGTGCCATAGGGCATGAAACGCGTCAGTGGTGACCATCATGCACTGTACCTTAGCATACAAATTTTAAAGGTATGAATAAAGCAACGTAATTTTAATTTGAAATCGTGTTCGAGTGAATCCGTTAAGTGTTGTGATATGGAGGAGCAACCAGCAGGAGATTCCCATCCAGGGGCTGGTAGTCACACTGCAGGGCTGCAAGTGCTGGACTCCCCTGAAGGTTCTGTGTAAAGCAACCAAAGAGACTTTGGAGTAAGTATTCACATTTAGGGGCAGATTTATCAAAGGTCGAGATGAATTTTCGAATTCAAAATTTTTTAATTTCTAGCTATTTTTTGTGTATTTCCACTAAGGAATAGTCCAAATTCGATTAAAATTTTAAAAAAATTGAATATCGCAACTTTCATGTACTGTCTTTCTAAAAATTCAACTTCGAACAATCGCCATCTAAAACTTGTCGAATTGTTGTTTTAGCCTATGGGGGACCCCTAGAACTTATTTAGAGTTAATTGGTGGACTTTGATTTGAATTCGATCAAATGTGCTATTACTTTGATTTGTATGATTCAAATTTGGCCGAATACGGACCTATTAGATCTAAAACGAACCGATTTGGTCCAAAAAAAACTTTGACTTAATTTCGGTTAGTCTTTTTGAAGTTTTTCAAATTCCACCCTTGATAAATATGCCCCTTAAAGTGACAGTATCCTAAAGGAGAACTCAAAGATTATAGAGACTGATTGTGTTGGACTAAGTTAATGGACTTTATTCCCTTTAGATAGTCAGACAGTTTGCTGCTGCCTAGTTAGTCAATGAGGCCCCTATTGCCACCTGTTAGGAGTGCTGTTTGTGTAAGCTGCCCTTTACATTTACTTTTAGATAAACAGTTATTTAGTTTACCAAATACTGTGTGAGCATTATTACTAGGCCCTAGTGGGGCCACCCATAGGTACATTCCCGGATTGCACTAGGTGGGAGGCACTGAGCTAATAAGTACCAGGTACCCAGTCTCTCCCAATACCACTGCAGAGCGGTATTGGTTTGTCCCATGCCATCAGGTAAGCACCACACCAGGAGTGTAACACAGAGAGAAGGGTTGCCAAAAGGGTTACATACAGTATGTCATGAATATGGCATACTAATTAACATGAGGCAGATTTATCAAAGGGAGTGTGTATGGTTATCTCCATTGTTATGAATAATATTAAGTAAACAAAATCTATAAAATGTACAGGAGAAATGTTTAATATTTTGATAAATATGACACTTAATACTATGATATTAATTCACTGCCACCCTTAAAAATTAATATAAAGAAATGTGTATGCATAGAAAAAAATATTTTCAGATTAATACATTATAAACATGCAATGTCTGTCAGCCCTATACACTTTTATTGCTTGACCTTGTCTTATTAATGGTATTGCATCCTAAAGTAACTGCAGTATTTGCAAACAGATTTCTATAGCTCCAATTACAGCTGAATTATAGTAATCAATACCATCTAACAGCTGGTTTAATATACTAAATGAGAAGAATGTAAAAATGAAAAATGGTTGAAGTACAGTTCATGTAAGTACATGGATTTTTATATTACCATTAATATTTTACTTTAATGGTGAATATACATATCTCTTTATGCAACCTATTAGATAGAATATTGAATTATATAATTTGAAAATGTCATATTTCCAGTGTCATATTTCAAAGACCAATTGCAACAAAAGAACACAATGGTGTAATAACCCATTATTTGTTGATATAGGTGCTCTGCAGATTTGCAGTTTTCAAAAATAATCTCTGCATTGTTAAAGGAGACGGAAAAAGCATAATAACTGGGGGCAAAATGTTAAGCATTATGCTAAGGACTGTCCCTTGATTACACAATGTTTAATTTGTTATCCCTACCTTTGATAATTCCCAGAATCCCATTCATGATCTGTGATAAACATACAGTATCTGTAAAGAAGGAGAAAGACAAACAGATAAATTAAATAGATAACATCTATTTAATCAGAAAAATTAAGAAAACGTTTGGGAAAACAAAGCTTTTGGCTCTTTGTACAGTATCTGTGGCAGGAATATGAGAGATACTGCTATGTTAGCTGACAGAATCAAAACCAGCCCATTTTCATTACAATACCTAATCTCATATGCCAATTGTTCATCAAACCTAGACCCTTCAAATAATGTATTAAAAGAAAAACTTTCTCCTATACTGTTTTATAGTATAAATCTATGATATCTATGGTTTATAAGACATAGATGCAGGCTTGACACTTTTTAATCTATATTGCAGAAAAATGGTTACTTACAGCGCCCAAAAGCTTAAAGCACATGTTCTTCCCTTATTGGATTCCATCTATCCCCATTGCTCTTGTTGGAAAAAATAAAAACATTTTTTACTTTTTACACAAGCCAATCATGACGATCTCTTCTGCTCTTATCCCCATTTTTAACCCCTACTTCAATGCTTATCTGATGGTGCTTATTTCCGGCAAACAAATATCTCCCAATGTGTCACTGGGTTTATAGCTTGCCTCTGCTAAAAGACTAGAAGCAGGGGAACCTTAACCAATGACTGATGAGACTGATTTACTGATTTGTTTTGATTAGTTTTAAAAAAAAATTTTATCACTTCACTATAGAGATCCTCTAGTTGCTCTACATTTAAGTCTGTAGGAAGCTTGCCCATTAATCAATGTGAATACTAGAGCACATATGTTAAATTTCAGAGGATGAAAAAACAAGGAATTTTTTAATTCTTATTTTACTTGTTGTAAATGTGTTGACTTCCTATACATGTCCAGATTCAACAGCCACAAAACGAGAAGAAGGAATCACAGAGCTGTTAATGAGTCCCTTTACAGTGCTTACCTTTACTTTTTGTCTCATTCCTGGTATATACACCCATTTTCTTAGGCCACTGGGGCTTTGTGCACCCACAATTATTAACATTTGTTGAGCTGAAGGTGTTTTGGACTTTTTTACCCAGACTGGCTATATGTATATGTGTGCAAATTGCTTTATGCAGGGTATTTACCAAAAGGGTTAATTTGCTGTTAGCTTTCTGATCTGTTCTGTTTTGTATTTAGTTACTGTATCTGGATATGCAAGTTCACTTTGTCATTCGGGATTAAAATAAAATATTAAACATTAAAGAATAAAAAATGACTTTGGTGAATAAAAGCAGAATACTTCAGTTCCCCTTGAATCAGCAACACTTTGGGGGTTATTACTCAAAATCCAAAAATATCTGAGTATTTTCTGAAAACTCCGACCAAATCCACACAGGTTTTTTCCCCTTATTTAACAATACATTTTCCCAAACATTTCCTGTGTGGGAAAAATTCCACTAAAAATTCAGATTTTATAATAAAAAAATAAATCAAATTTTTCTAGTTGTTAGCATTCAGATAACTCCCCTACTGTATCATCAAATATGCACCACAGCCTTAACTCACATAATATCTCATATGAATAACTAATTCTGTAACCTTTTTGTACCTTGATAAAGGGCCATTGTTTGGCTTGAAACATTGTAACTGTCCTGATCATTAAGCCTAAGAAAAGCAAAATAAAGGCTTTTTAAACAGATATTCCTGTTGGTGCTGTCTGCTACAGTGTTTGTGGATTTTCAGAGTCGGTTGGAGTGGACACCGAATGACGTGCACCTAAACTACTAAATGGGAGATTTGAGTTCCTGGTGAGTGCTGGCTGAATTGTATTTTGCTGTAACCTTTGTAAACATAAACAGGTAAGGAGAATATATAACTGAGAATGGGTAGTTAAAAAAGTGATTTGGAGACAGATGAAGGTAAACGTGTCTGCTAAAGGAATGCATAAACATAATAAAACTGTACTATTATTTTTAACATAAAAAATCCAGTTTTATGCTCTAAGGGGCAGATTTACTAAGATCCGAAGTTGCGCTGGCGGTAGCTTCACCACACTCCGCCGCACTTTGCCAGGCGTAGTTTCGCCAGCGTTATGCAAATTCACTAAAATGCGAAGTTGCGCTCAGGGAGGCGAACGGTAGCGAAGTTGCGCTAGCATTAATTTGTCAAGCAAAGCGAAGTTACACTAGCGATGCCTAATCTGCAGTTAAAGTACAATGGACGTATGTGTAGCACCAAACACATTACACTACACAAGCCTGGGAAAGCTTCATAAAATAAAATAGAGTTGTTATTTTGCCCTATACATGTGCCCACTGTATAGTTTAGGTGCCATATGTTAGGAAATGTAGGGGGGGAAGGAGGGTACCCCCAAAAAAATGTACAATCTTTTTCAGCCTATTACCCTTAAAAAAGGAAAAGACGCCAGCGTTTTTTGGGACTTAGAAAAAATTGAAACTTTTTTTGAAGCAATCCCTATCTACTCTATTGCACTTCGACTGGTCTCAGTTGGCGAAGCCAAGTCTGGCGCAAGAGTTAACGTTCATGAAAATCCGCAAGTTAGTGAATTAGCGTAGTTATGTTCCTTCGCCATAGCGCAACTTCGCCTGGCGTAAGGGTGCGAAGTAGCGCTAGAGTAGGTCCACTTCGCTAGCGAATTTACGCCAGCGCCCGTTAGTAAATTGGCGAAGTAACGAAATGACGTCACACTGGCGATTTTGCGCTAGCGTTAGCCACTTCACACTTTAGTGAATTTGCCCCTAAGTCTTTACTAAAGTTCAGTGGTTCTTCAGATTATCTTTCTTGCTATTCTGACTCTTCAAACCATTAAATCATATTTATTCTCAAGTGTGTATTTTTAATGCATATCTGGCAAAGACATTAAACCCCCACACCGACATCTGGGAACTAGATTAGTAACTACACAACTAAAAGTGGTGTACACACTAATAACTACACTTACAAAATGTAAAAATAAAATACCACAGCATAAACAGTGAGCTAAAACATCACGGATGTAAAAGAGAATGCATGGTACAGTCTAAGATGGGAGAAAGAATGCCTGGCGAATATTCTCCAATTCGACTATTCGCCCGCGCGTAAATTCGCCCGAATTGCCTATTCGATTCTATTCCCCAGTCAAATTTCGAGGGATATAACCCCTCGAAATCCGACCCTTGATGAATTTACCCCTAAGTGTCCACTAATTCTGTGAACCCAGGGACAGCAGGCTAGTTGTGTATAGCAAAATTATGTAAAAAGTGCATTTGGAAAGGATAGAATGCAAACACCCCATGGTGAAAAGCGAGGTGCCAATCTTATAGGAATCAGCCCACTGAACAATCCCAAATCATTAATAAATTTACAAAGTAGATGACACACTCCAAACCCATATAGAAAAAATGATTTAATAAATAGTTACATATTATTATTATTATTATTATTAACATGTATTTATATAGCGCCAACATATTGTGTAGCACCTTCTATAAAAATGCCAAACACATTTCAACCACTACTATCATCATCAGGGATAATTACAAAAAAAAGGAAGATAAAGTTCTAGAGTGGTCATTGGTTATCCCAGAGGAAAATGCTTATTAACTGTAACTGCTAGGGACAAGTAATGGTAGTAATGGGCTTTAGATGCTATTTTAGATGCTAAGCATAACTTCAGTCTTGGATGATAGTTCCCATTTAAATTCAGGTTCACTAGATAAAAAGCCTTTCATAAAACACTGGGAGGCATGGTCTGATAATCTAGATAAACTAAGAAAAATAAAATACACAGAGCAATATCTCTCTAAATAGAAATAAATATAAATCATAGAAAATCATAGGCATGATACATAAATATACTAACAACATATGCTGCAGTGGCTCACTTGATGAATTTATGAGTATGATTTGGGGCAAAGGGATTCTGAGCTGTCCCTGAAGAAAAGCTTTTTTTTTTCATTACAATAAATTTGTATGTGACATCCCTATAAAGAATGAAGTACCAGCTGCGAAGCATTATAACAGTTAATAATACAGGTACAAATAAAAGGTGTGAGAATATATAATGAGAAAATGGGGAATGTACAGTTCTATATGTTGTTTCCCTCCATACATTCCAATTTACAGGAGTTTTTAGAGAGGAAAAATGCTGTAACCTCTCTAGTTACCATTTTAGGGGTATATTTATCACAAAGTGAACTTAGAGATCGACATAGTCGTCTAGAGTGAAATTCCGCCACTCTCCATTCATTTCTATGGTATTTATCAATGGGTGAAAGTGCAAGTTCAATCTTTGATAAATACGCCTTTCAAAATGAGTGGAGAGTGGGGGAATTTCACTCTAGAGGACTGTGGTGATCTCTAACTTCACTTTTTGATAAATATACTCCTAGGGGCATATTTATCAAGGGTCGAATTTCGAATTGAAAAAACTTTGAAATTCGAATGCAAAAAGACCAACCGAAATTAAGTCGAAGGTTTTTTTTTTTGGGTCGATTTTGGGTCGAATAGGTCCGTTTTCAATCAAATAGGTCAGTTTTGGGCCGAATTTGAATCGTACGAATCAAAGGAATAGCCCATTCGATCTAATTTGATTCAAAGTTTTTATAAAAAATAAACTTAAAAAGTTGCTTAGAATTTGCCATTCTATAACATACTAAAAGTTAACTTAAAGTTGAACCAACCCTTTAATGATGAGGGATCAATATTTCCTCATAAAATGATGAGAGGTGTTCTTGCCAAAGATATACTGAAATTGCAAAGTTCACTTAATCTCTTGCCTCAGATAATTTATTTCACAAAATGAAATATCCTTAATTGTTTTACTGCTCTAACTAAACACTTTTTATACTGCATCACTTCACTATTTAGAGACAGGAATTATTTTTTTTTCTTAGTTTTCTGCATAATGAAAAAAAAAGGGTTTTATATCTATCCATAAACTCTATAGCAATAATCAAGGCAAAGTAGTGTAAAACAATACTTGAGTTAATTTGTTCAGTTCTTTATATAGCTTGTAATATAGTGTTTATTTGATATTTGCTTATTGGAGCTCATTTGGGGAATTTTATGGAACTTCACAGAAATTATAGATATCAATTTTGTTCAGCCCCAGTGATGGCATTTCTTTTGTACAAAATGAATTACAATTACAATGCAAAACATTATTGATACCAGGAGCTTTGTGCTTGGTGGGATTCTTATAAAAGTTCATATATTTTAATGTATTCACTTTGATTTCATCCAGTGAGTCCACATGGCCCAGCAGTTCATCATTTTCTCATATTGAAAATGAATCCTTGAAATCATATATGGCATATATTTTATTCTGTATATTGTTGTGTATTTCATAAGGAATCATAACCACAAAGTCTGTAAACACATGATAACCATGATAAGGCAAAAAAGGCAGGTAAATGCAACAGCAAAAAGGTATGGTAGGACTGTTATAGTTTTGTAATTTCAAAAAACGGTCCGCACACACCAATATTGCAGTCGGGGATTGTGCCCCTTTTATTAATGCCACCAACAATCAACGTTTCGGGGGGAACACAGCCTCCCTTCTTCAGGCTGTGTTCCCCCCGAAACGTTGATTGTTGGTGGCATTAATAAAAGGGGCACAATCCCCGACTGCAATATTGGTGTGTGCGGACCGTTTTTTGAAATTACAAAGCAGTAAGGAGACCGGGCTAGGTCAACGGAGGACCAGCACCACCACGCAGAAAAGTGGAAGGAGGTGTGCGGTAATAGAACATTCTATTGTACAGGACTGTTATAGTGCCATAAGCTTCTTGGCTTGATTATCGAATGGTCGAATATTCAAACTATTTTACTTTGAATCAAATTCGAAGTCGTAGTATCCTATTTGATGGTCGAAGTATCTAAAAAAAATTACTTCGAATTTCAAATTTTTTTACTTCGAAAATTCCCTCGAATTCACTGCGACCCTTGATAAATCTGCCTCTCAGTCTTCCAAAAGAATGTCACAGAATGCTTAACGAATTAAGGTGCAAAGTCATGTGATAATTTGCATGAGACATCATCTTGAATATACCCCTTGTACCCAACAATATACTGGAAGTATTATAAGCAAATACAATAATAATTCTACCAAGTAATCAAATCCAGTTTTAATTAATGCAGAAATGATAAAAGTAAAAGATAATGCTTGTGAGGTACTATATGATACAAGTTTTTACTTAGTACACTGCGAAAAATTGTACACAGTTTTACCCTTGCAAGTCTAATTCATCTCTTTATTAAATACTGACCTATAAAATGAATGACAGCATTAAATTGTTGGTCAGTAGTGATTCCGGATTTATTTTATATTGTCTGAGCTTTACAGCCATCTGTTTGGGGGCTCTCCAGGGCAACATTATGCAGCCCCAGGCTAATCCATAGAAGAACATCTGCAAGTTTTAGAGCAATGTGGAAAATAAAAGATCCTCATTTAATAAAGATAGACCTAAAGTATGTTTTTGAAAACAAGTTCCGATGACTATAATTGGTACTTTTTTGAGTGGTTAAAAGCATATTTCTGTATCTCAAAGATAAGTAAGGAGTATAGGCATTAAGGATCAAATATATTATGCTTTGTGTGTCTGCCATCATCACTAAAATGATTTTTTTTTTATGATCCATTTGCAATACATCAAAAAGGAAAAAGAAAAAAAAAATAACTAAATACACATGGCAAAGGCATAGATATTATGGATAAAGCTTTTTATGGTTTTCCTTGAAGAGGACGCCATTGAGAAGCAATCATTTTTTTTTTTTGTATGAACATACATAATGCATAGATATGAACATTTATGAAGAATTATTTCTCAAAATGCAACATTGTAAAATAAAATTCCCTGGGATTAATATTATACTGTTTTATACAGCATGTCACAAAGCAAACACAACTGATAAACAAGAATGTCAAGGGGTTGTTATCTTGAGTATAATAGCAAAAGGTCAGATTCCAAACAATGGAGACTTAGGATGTTCCTATTGCAGATGTCCTTGTTCTTTTCTGCAACAAGTCTGCCCTCTGATACCTGCCTCAAAGCAATAAGTAAGCAAGTGATAACTTACACTGAGCTGGAAACACACAGTACAAGGTTAAACTTCTCAACCTTCATTGTTCAGGATCAGCACAGTGTCTGATCTTAACTATGTACAGAAATACTCCCTAAGGGCTAGTCCACACGGGGAGATAGCGACGCGTTTGCGGTCGCGGCGACAAAGCGCCGCGACCGGCGCAGGCGACAGTTTTGTATGGGCGCCTATGTAAAAACGCCTGTGCTAACCACACGAGGCGATGCGCTTTTCAACAGTCGCCTGAAAAAGCCTGGCGAGGCATTTTCAGGCGACTGTTGAAAAGCGCATCGCCTCGTGTGGTTAGCACAGGCGTTTTTACATAGGCACCCATACAAAACTGTCGCCTGCGCCGGTCGCGGCGACTGTCGCGGCGCTTTGTCGCCGCGACTGCAAACGCGTCGCTATCTCCCCGTGTGGAATAGCCCTTAGAGTGTGTGACACATCAATAAAATGGTCTTCTATGGCCATTTCTTGTAATAACCTGAATGGCAATTCAATGTTAAAGCCTTGTCAGTTGGTGTAAATGCAACTGGCTTGCTATTGTCATGATGTCGAGGGTTATGAATGATTTACTACTTTGGTTTTAATTTAATACTAAGCTCAGACTTTGCCAATTAATAGAAAACAATACACACATATATAAGGAATATAAGTCATACAGTATATGAACTTTTATTTTGTTTGCCTGTCACCATATGTTATTAAACATATATTAAACGGTAGCATTCTGTTAGAAATGAGCCCAGGCAAATCATCACCTCAATCATAAAATCAAAATTCAGCACATTATAATAGTAGAGTTTCAAGCATCAATATTTTGCACAGGTATGGGACTTATTATCGGGACATGCAGTTTTCCAGATAAGGGATCTTTCTGTAATTTGGATCACCATACCTGTATAACCTATACGTAATTTAAATCATAGATTGTGTTGGCATAACTTTAAATATTATTCAGAATTAAATAGGCATATGCATCAACCCATTAAGTCACATAGGTGCAGATTTACTAACCAGTGAAAATTTCCACTTCGCACCCAACGCAACACTTTGCCAGATAGAAATTTGCTCAGACAGTGCTAATTCGCTAAAATGCGGAGTTTTGTCGTGGGCGCCAAAAGCTGATAGTAAAGATGCGCTATCTTTCATTTCTGCCTAGCGAAACTTTGCTAGGGATCTTGCGCTCAGGTCCATTTGCATATGGCGGGTAATTTAAAGTTGTATGGACTTCTTTATGTTAAGGGGCTGATTCACTATGGGTCGAATATCGAGGGTTAATTAACCCTCAATATTCGACTAGGAATTAAAATCCTTCGACTTCGAATATCGAAGTCGAAGGATTTAGCGCAAATGCTACGATCGTACGATCGAAGGATTATTCCTTCGATCAAACAATTAAATCCTTCGAATCGAACGATTCCAAGGATTTAAATCCAACGATCGAAGGAATATCCTTCGATCAAAAAAACTTAGGCAAGCCTATGGGGACCTTCCCGCATAGGCTAACATTGACTTCGGTAGCTTTTATCTGCCGAAGTAGGGGGTCGAAGTTTTTTTTAAAGAGACAGTACTTCGACTATCGAATGATCGAATAGTCGAACGATTTTTAGTTAGAATCCTTCGATTCGTAGTCGTAGTCGAAGTTCGAAGTAGCCCATTCGATGGTCGAAGTAGCCCAAAAAATACTTTGAAATTCGAAGTTTTTTTACTTCGAATCCTTCACTCAAATTTAGTGAATCGGCCCCTTAATGTTGGTACATATACTTACAAATGACACTTTTTTAAAACACATGTCCCTACACCTGAGCCCTCTGTAAAGTTAACGTTCCATATGTTAGAAAATGTATGGAGAAAGCCGGTTACCAAAAAAAAAAAAAAAAACTAAGGTCTTTTGCAGCCTATCACTCTGAAATAAGGAAAAGATGCCAGCGTTTTTGAACTTTGATGCATTTTCCATTCAGAATATGATGTAAGTGACAGAGGATTGAAGAAGATCTATGTACTCCATTGCACTTCGTCTGGTCTGAGCTGGCGAAGGCAAGTCTTGCAAAAGAGGTAAAGTTCAGTAAAATCCGCATTTTAGTGAATTTGCGGAGTATTATCCATTCGCCAGAGCGAATTGTTGCCTGGCGATGGAGTGCGAATGACCGCTAGCGCCTGTCTCTTTTGCTAGCTAGTAAATTGGCAATATCTCTATGGGCGGTAACGCTAGTGAATTGACGCTAGCCACTTAGCCCTTTGGTAAATCTGCCTCAAAAATAGCACCTTAACTTGTAACATAGCAAACAAGTAAATGATATCTGCTGTTTGTTATGGGTTACTAGAATTAGCACAAACTCTATACTATTGCATTACTCCAATATCAATAAAATAACAAGTTTTGACCAGCTCAAGCAACCGGTTAGGACACCTAGGAGTAGAGGAAAAATGGTTTCACCGCAATTCCCGACAAAGTATTGAGAGTTGGTTTGTTTCTTTTAGAAGTTGCACACTCACCTGGGGAAAGGGTTAGCAATTTTTTCTCACCAGGTTGGGGTACAAATCAGCACATCCCAGTACTTTCTCACTGTCCTTTAACCTGCTGTATTGATTTATTACAAATTACTTTTATCAACTACCTCTATGTGTCCATCAGAGGGATTTATCAGAACCATACTTGTGACCCCTAAGAATGCAGCAAACCTACTGTGAGATTTGTTTTGGTTTTGTTCTGTAACTTCAGTTGCATATGACTAGGAAAATAATTATCAAAGGTTATTTAGATAAAAAGGTGACAGTGTTTTTGTAAGGGAAATAATCTAGTTACGCATAGCAGTAAATTGGTTTAATAAAATTATCAAATATTCCTTTCAGCCTATTTCTCAAATACATAAAATGTTAAACTTCAGAGTTTGTGGAATCTCCCAAACTTCAGCTTAATGTTCATGGTTTAGTTAATCCAATCTCAATAATTATACCACTTTATATGTTGGAAACCAGACTGTATAATGAAAAATTCATTTCAAGCTGTGAAGGACATCAAAGAAGGTAGATGATTTCTACTAAGTCTGAAGGAACATAAAAGCTTCTAGACAACAGCTACTTTCTTCTTTTTGTACAGAAAAGTAACTTCTTATATGCACTTATTTATGAACTTGTAATTAGTGATTGTAAGAAAACCTACCTGCCCTGGTGGTCTAGTGGGGCAGCGGGGACGCCGCTGCGCCGCCATCGGCTGGGACGCCCGCCGCGTGGTCCTCTTCCGGCGCCATCTTGCCTGCCTTAGGGCTGTGCGGCGCACCTGCGCATTGTTTATAGGCGCAAACACGCTGGCGCATTTTGGCGCGAATGGGCACGTTTTTGGCACGAATTCTGTCCCCTATAAAAGGCCCATTCTGACTGCTGACAGATGCCCGTGATAGAACTTATTTTCTAGTGGTTCCTGAGCCTTGTGCATCTGATCTGTATCCTGTCTGTTTGATTATCCGGTTTTGACTCCTGCCTGTTTCCTGACTACTCTGCATTCTGTATCCTGACCCCTGCCTGCCTACGACAACTCTTCCAGGTTAACCCCTTGATTGACAACCCGGTTTGACCCTTGCCTGCCTGACGTTTCTGATATCCGCCTGGCTCGACCCAGCCTGTCTGACCATCCTTCTGCTTAATCCTTTGTACCGTGACCTTTGGCCCAAAAAACTTTGCTAACAGCCGTGCCCCTTTGCCAGCCAGAACATCTTGCCTTGCACCCCTCGTTAAGTCCAGGTGGCACCCAAGTAAGCTGAGGGCTCCTCCCGAAGCCCAACGGTGGTCACACTACTGGTGAAGCCGAGCCGAGACCAGGGTGCTTGGCACTTGTTCTGGTATTGGGTGCCGGTCGTGACAGTGATGGACAGTTATCTGTTACATAAAATATACAGCGTTCATGAAATTGTACATTTTAAGGTCTATGGCATAGGATGCAATTATAGGCATTTATCAACCAAATAGATCTGCAGACTGTAGACAAAATACCAGTATTTGCTGCACTGATTCCTTGGGCAATTGCCTAGACTCAATGGTACAATCAACCGACCCGCAAGTGAACATGTAAGTCCAAAAGATTGCCATTGAAATTAATAAAAGGGTGAATCTGTTCCTCTGGGGCTGGTCCAAACTATGGGAACATAACACCCAGAGTTTTGTCATGGACTTAAAATGCTATATTTATAACTAGATTTAGGGGCAGATTTATCAAGGGTCGAATTTAGCGTTCACGGGAGTTTGTAAAAACTATGAGTGCCCCAATAGGCACGAAACACGTAAGTCCTTCACCTGTACTGTCCTAATAAATTGATTTGAACTTTTAACCATTTTTTTCAACCATTTTTCCCCCATAGTTTTAAGAATATATAGGACAGCAAACACATACTACAAATCTCTTCATAACTAACCTCCAAGCTGGGCTTTCAGGAGTATATTGAATAACCATTCTTCTCAATTTTCCCCATAACTGATCTTTAAAATCTCAGAAATATAGAGCAGTACACTGGTAGATGTATTAAAAGAATGGTGAAAATTTTTTACTAGAAATTACATTTTATATGGGAAAAACATACATGTTTTGTGCCTAAACGTGGCTGGGTCCCTCTGACACTGCTTCAAGAATGTATAGGGGGCAGCCCTGCAGTTTGGGAACCATTGCCTTTGAACTGGTGCCAGCCTATTAACTAAATGTAACTATTGAATGACACCCGTGACTATAAAAGCCTCATCCCCTCCTACTGTGAGTATTTCTTGTCCTTTCAATGGGTTCACACTTAGAGCCCTGAGTGGTGCTTAGGACAAAGAGATGAAATAGCAGGAGTGCGGAAAGACAGTGAAAAAGGCACCATATTCTTAGTCATATGTTCACAGTATCAATTGTATCAGGGAAACAGCTGATTAAAGACTGGTTTGCATTGGAATCATGTTAATGAAAAAAATACAGCAGGAGAAAAAACTCATTAGAATTGTGCCCAACAATACTGTGTTATCCATGATAAACTGATAAGCACATAAAGACAACTTGAACACTATTATTATAGTGAAAGTAGCGAGAGAGGTATCATCATAAGTAAAGGCATTGCTCCATCAAGAATTGGGTGAGCTGCCATAACTGATAGAGCCTTAATTTTTCTGCATGCTGAGCCAGGTGTGTCTGCATGGTATTTGAGTCAGCAGACTAACAGAATAATAATTTGCTGTGCTTTTCCGTTGGTCTAAACAATTTTGTGTCAAGGCTGAAGTAAAAAGTTTTACTTTGTTCTTAAGTATATACCGCAATTCATCCAAAAATTCAAAGGTTTACTTTATTTTTTAGAAGTGTTTATTGAAGTTTTTTTTTTTTTTTGCTCAAGAGGGTGCGCCAAATTACTGCAGGGACAAATTATATTTTAACACAAACTGGTTATTGGCAAATCAGTTTTTTTTTAATGAAAATATGCAAATGGCCTTTATAGATCATGTTACAAATAGGCAAAGTCAAGGAAATACACAAATAGACATATCAATGTCAAGACAATCATTAATGATTACTGCATTTTTGTGTATACAGTGCTCCCAATTTAACACTAAACACAGAACATTTTATTTGCATAGTTCTCTCATAAAAGCCGCAATTAGTTAAAAGTGTATGGGGTTAAAATCACTGGATGAAGGTCGCAAGGCAATAACAGAGAAATGCCACAAGGCTTATTCTTATTAGTTGTATGGTTCTTTGCCCCCTACATCCCCTTTCATATAACTCATTTGTTCTACTGTAATATTTGTGAACACACTGATAAACTGACAGGTCACCTGTGACAAAGATACTTCTGCTGTAGATTTCACTGTATATGACACAACATCCATTATTTTACATCCCCCTTTATAAACGCTCACATCACTCTAAAACTCATTATAGATCCTCCTGTAGGAGGGGAAAGTTTAATTTGTTTTCCAACTGTGAACAATTGGCTCTAATCAAGTGAAAACAAAGATTTAATAACATTAAGATGTGGCATTTGAAAAGCAAATTTCCCAGCAGTGTAATTGTTCATCTTCACAGAACAGAATACCAGTAATGCAATGCGGACACAAATGCACTTCTGAAGTACTGAAAATGAGCAATAGGTACTGTAGTAGGAACATTCAAAGTAAGCTCTGTTGAATTGTTTTGCCCATATTTTATAGCCTACTGCTGTGCGGAGAGACCAAACAGAGATAGCGCCTGATCAGAAAACAAGACACCAACAGTCAAATGTCTCAAGAAAACAGGCTCATTATTATAATAAAGAGGAATATATCATAGTCAGGGGACTGGGCTAGGAATTAATTAAAGAAAAAGCATAAAGGGCTACATGAGTTTTGACAGGTAATACACAATAAGATGTCAAGCTTTTACAACTGTACTGTACTATAATTTATAACAGAGAAAAATATTGTTTACATTAACACATTTAGTGTTTAGTGCATAGCTCTAAAACCAGCTATAATAAACCCTTCAGTACAATGATCTCTTACAAATCTAAAAGCACAGCACAATATGAAGAAAAAAACAGTTCTAAAGGAACTCTATTCAGTTTTAGTTTTCAATGTGTTTTCATTGTTGCTCTAGTAAAATATCAGTTCACACTAGATACACCTTGATCTTTACAGTAGATGTGGGTTTCCAGTGCTATTTTATGAAAAAATATTGTAATACAACTAAAATCCCATTAAAGGGACGCAGCAAAGGGGTTTGGCTTGCAAAGTTTTGGTTTAAAGACAAACAAAAGTAGAAAAACAGAAAATATTTAGGGTACCTATAATTATGTTGGTTCTAATCACCGGCATGTTGTCCTGGATGTGAGTGTAGGTAAAGCATGGGCTGTTCATTTGATCAATAGGTCCAGATTAAATTGTCAACAATTGTAGTCACTTGCGTTAAGTGTGCCACTTAATGAAAACATTTAACTCAGTTCGGACTTAGAGGGGAAGGAAACCTAGTCGGCGCAAAACCCCCACCCCCCCTCCCGTTTGTTGCCCACCCTTCCTCCTCGCCCCTGGCCTACCTGTCCCGCTGGGCAAATGCCCCTAACTTGTTACTTACCCTTCTGTGCAGGTCCAGTCCAGGGAGTTCACAGACGACATCTTCTTCCACGCGATCTTCTTCCTGCTTTGAACGGCGCATGCACAGTAGGATCATTTCGCCGGTACAATCTACTGCGCATTCACATGACTTTTGGCGCATGCGCAGTAGATCCATACCGGCGAAATGATCCTACTGCGCATGCACCAAAACGCCGTTCACAGCGGGAAGAAGATCGCGTGGAAGAAGATGTCGTCTGTGAACTCCCTGCGCCGACTAGGTTTCCTTCCCCTTTAAAGCATATCTTGGTATCTGGGTATACTTAAAGGAGAAGGAAAGGCTACAATTAAATAAGCTTTATCAGTAAGGTCTATATAAATACACCAGTATACCCTCAAAATAATGTTGCTCTGAGTCCTCTGTCAAAAGAAACACTGCATTTCTTTCCTTCTGTTGTGTACATGTGGGCTTTTGTATCAGACTTCGTTCTTTCAGCTTAAACCTCCTTCAGCTTAAACCTCCAAGGCTAGGGCTTGAGCATGCTTAGTTTGCTCCTCTCTCTCTCTCATTCCCCCTCCCTCCTCACCTCCCTGCTGTTATCTGAGTGCAGAGCTATGAATGAGCAGGGAGAGACTCAGACAGCAAGCTACTATGGCAGCTGCTATCCTAAACAAACAGAGAGAGCTTCTAGAGCTGTTTATTCAGGTATGGTAAAGCATTCTACAGAATGAATATAGTGTTATATCTTGCACTATTGTGTCTACTCTATTGGCAATAAACTGCTTTGGTAGCTTTCCTTCTCCTTTAAGTTGCATGAGTTTTTGGTATCTCTAGTAATGAGTTGTAATAATGGTTTCTACTTAGCAACCCCCCCCCCTCCAAAAATAACAATAGCTATATAGGGGCAGGTTTACTAATGGGTGAAGTGACTAACGCTAGCGAAAATTCACCAGCGTGACGTCATTTTGTTACTTCACCGATTTACTAAGAGTCGCTGTCGTAACTTAGATGGTGAAAGAGATAGACTCTAGCAGTACTTCGCTTCCTTACGCCTGGCAAAGTTGTGCTCTGGCAAATGGACGTAACTATGCAAATTCACAAAGATGCGGATTTTACTGAACGTTACCTCTTGCGCCAGACGTGCCTTCGCCTTCTCAGACCAGGCTGAGCAAAGCCATCGCTGGCGAATTTTTGGAGGTTAGTAAATTTGACCCATAGAGTATCCCAAATCTCTTTTTTACATTGATATTATTAAGTGCAGAAATAAGTTGTTCTGAGACCCTATTAACTTGCGCCACAATGCTCTTTTATTTCCTGAGGTCTAGGGATGGGCGAATTTGACCCGTTTATTTTTCGTATATTCTTTTGATGCGCGCCTTTTTTTTTTTTGGCACGCCACCATACAAGTCTATGGGCATCATTTCTGCGGCGAAACAAGGTGAACAAATTCGCCCATCCCTACTGACGGCTAATAATTTGATGGTTTAGACTAACACCCCATAGTGCTAACCAGAGTTCAACTGCTCGAAGCAGTCAAACTTGTTCTGAAATATTGAAGCAGTTGTAGTAGTAAAATGTTACTGCCCATCAGAAATAAAAACAGCTTCTACACTACTATATTAATGCAAAGTTGGGTCTGTATAAAGAAAAAGTATATTACTGACCAGTGCAGCTGCAGTTGCACAAAAATTAATAAAGTCATTGCTTAAATTGACAGCATTTAATTGATGGTACTTGTGAACAAAACCACTCCTTGCGCTTACCTACAGTTGTGCTTGGTGCCAGGGCTTCTTGATGCAAAAAAATTAATGCAGTCATTGCCTAAATTGACACTATTCATTGATGGTAGTTACGTTCAAAGCCACTCCTTGCTCTTACTTACAGTTGTGCTCAGTGTCAGTGCATCCATTCTGACTCCTATTCCAAATGCACGCAAGATCACCTAATAATAGAAAGGAACCCTGAAGCTATTGTCATCTATTCATTGATGGTACTTACGTTCAAAGCCACTCCTTGCTCTTACCTACAGCTGTGCTCAGTGTCAGTGCATCCATTGTGACTCCTATTCCAAATGCATGCAAGTCCACCTAATAACAGAAGGGAACCATGAAGCTACTGTCATCTTTTTAACTGGCAATATTTCCAGGGTTCCCAACGTGGTCTGCATCAATATCTGCAGCAGACGTGTGTCCAAAGAAGCAGACATATTTTGATGCTGAGAAATGACACCAACTAAATGAATTCTGCCAAAATGCTTTGGACACAGTTGCACTAGACACAACTGCCTTTGCAGACACAATTGTGTGGAAAATGCTGCATTCTGGATCAATATTACACTTTGAATTTGTCCTAAATGACCCCTTATGACTGCTCCTCTTGGTTTCATAAAAATAAATGTATCTAATCAACCATTTGTTATTTGTGTTCATAGATCATTTATAGTATTTTTTTGTGATTTGAATATCATTTGTAAATTACTTAGCATTTATTTTAAAACTCTATTTTAATAACATTTGATATGACACGATTGGCAATAAAGTCTGGAAAGTTTTGGTATATTTTAACATATTATCCATTTCCTAAGTTTACCAGGAGAAAGAGGTATCACACTGTCCTAGTGAAAATATTGGTTATTAAGAATGGCTATCTTCAGTTCCCTAGAGTATACCTTGTCCTTCCATAGCTATAGAGTGTAAATATTTTAGAGTGCATGGTATATTGAAGGTCAGTCTAGGTGATCCTGCTCCAAGCTATTACTTCTTGATTTAAAAATAAGATTGATGTTCACTATAACAAAACCAAGGCATTGCAAAAATGTAATTTGGGTGAACTGAAGTGCTTCAATCAAAAGCTTAAAATCATATTTGTTTTGTGACATTACAAAGGGTTTCTGATTTATTTAAATTGCAAAAAAATGTGTTTTTGCTTTTTGTGAAGATATCCAAATTTCTGTTTGGTTTAAAGCCTTTCTCAACAGATTAGGGTAACCAGCAGAGTCAAACTGAAAATCCAGACAGGAACAAAATTCCAATTTAGCAATTTACATATGTCTGGCAAGTGATAGGATGAAGATAATTGTGAGGAAAATATAGAAGATATGGGGAGGATCTTGAGAATCTCCATCCATAAAGAACATATCTGAAGTACTAAAGGCCTCTTCTGTTTAGTTTGAGTTTGCAGCAAACAGATGAAAGCATCAAGATTTTTTACAAGAAGATGGATCTTATTATAAGGACCATAAAAATACCAATACTACAACATTTTATCATAAAAAGCCAATCATGCAATACAACATTACTTCAATTTAAATAAATCTAGATTTATTGTAACTACCATTGCTATAAATATGTACCCACAGCATAGTGAATTATATAAAAAAAAACTATTTGCCAAAAATGTTTTCTCTTTTTTTGTAAGTCTTTATTTTCAATTTTAAAGAAAAATGAAGGGTACAGAAGGAAAAAGGGAGGGGGAATGAGTAATAATATACAGTTATGTTTTTCAGATACATATATACAATATCATAGTACATTTCCACACATATTATATCTAAGTCCTAACCATCTCTATTCTCTTTTGTTTACCTTTAGTATCCCTTTAATACGTAGGATCTATCTTTGTTTAGTACTAAGTTATTGTATTTTATAGAGGGGGTGGGAGATGAACAGATAGAATAGGGGTGGGTGATAGAGGGACAAGAGAGAGGGAAGCAGATTAAATTTTCTTTTCTTTCATTTCCAGTAATATTGTTCCAGTTCGAGACTACTTGATACGTAAGAGTAAAGGTAAGTAATTGTGTTATTAATGATTTCTTTTAGCTCGGTTTCTTTTTTTTTTTTTTTTTTGTTTCCAGTCTTTGAATAGCATTATTCCACCTGTCTTTGGCTTGTATGGTTTCCGTGTCTGTATTCATTCCATGACTCCCATAATTTTTCAAAACGTTTCATTGTTCCTTGCTTTAAAGCTATAAGTTCTTCCATTGTTTTAACTTCTTCTAGTGCTCTAATCCAATCTATTTTACTTGGTGGCTCTTCTATTTTCCATTTTCTTGGGATTTGGTTCCTGGCTGCTTGTATGATCTGTATTATTAATTTATCTTTTATAACTTCTTCAGTATGTTTATTGATGGTGAGGATTACTGTTTCTATACAATTCTTATAAGATCCTGGTCTTAGAATTTCTATTATTTCGAATACTTCCTTCCAGTATGTGGAGAGTTTAGCACACTTGTACCAGAGGTGGCTATATGTTCCTAGTTCAAGGTTGCATCTCCAACACTTCTCTGAAACAGTGTTATAAATTTTGTTTAAGAATACTGGTGTTCTATACCATCTACTGAGTAGTTTGTAGTTGGCTTCTTGTGTATTTGTCGTTCTCGATCCTTTATGTGCTGTCAGCATTATATTTTCCCATGTTTTCCTCCCAATTTTAATGTTCAATTCTCGTTCCCATTTCTCTTTGGTTTTCTGGTTACTAGTTTTATCTTCCTCTGATAGTTTCTTATAAAATTTGGCTATAGGGTGGTTAATTACGGGTTGATTCAACAATACCTCCCATTCTGACAATGGTCTGGTGATGTTCTTGGGATCTAACGAGCTTAAATAATGATAGATTTGACGATAGTTCCACTGGTCCCTGGGGTGACATCCCCATCTAGATTGGATTTTATTCAATGGAATTATTCGTCCTCTTTTAATAAATTGTTTGAGTTTAGTGGGTTTACCCTTTGTGCAGGCCCACCTATCAATTTGGCCTCTATCACAACTCGGTGGAAAGTCCGGATTGTTTATCAGCTCTGTCTCTGGAGACGGATAAGGAGAGATATCATACTTCCTCTGTAAACCATGCCATATTTCCAACGTTGCTCCTATAGTGGGATGTGTTTTGATTGAAGTTGGTATATTGTCGTAATGTATATTCATGATGTTGCTTATATTAATTTGCATCTCATTCTGCTCTATTTCTTTCCACAGCTTAAAAGATCCTTCTTGTTTCCAAGTCCAGATTCTCTGTAGGTGAGTGGCTAAATAGTAATTTTCAACATTTGGTATAGAGAGTCCTCCTTTAGGTTTTGTCGTCATAAGAATAGAAAGTTTAAGTCTAGGCCTTTTCATAGCCCATATGAATTGTGAGAAAAGAGAGTTAATTTTTAAAAAGAATTGTTTGGGGAGTTTTATTGGAATCATTTGTAGTAAGTATAAAATTTTCGGCATAATCATCATTTTTAGTATATTAATTTTCCCAAACCAGGATAAGGATTGTGTTTTCCATTTGGCGAGTAGAGTCTGTATGTCGGATAGTAGCGGTAGATGATTCATTTCGTATAGTTTGTTGGGATGTGATGGGATGTTGATTCCCAGGTACTGAATTGATTTTGTAGCCCATTTAAAAGGAAATTTTCTCTTTAACAGTTCTGTTTGGTTCTGTGGTATAGTAATATTTAGAATGTCTGATTTGGAATAATTTATTTTAAAGTTAGAGACTTCACTGAATTTCTTGAATTCTAGGATGATGTTTGGTAGAGATAGTTCCGGTTGTGAGATTATTAATAATAGATCATCCGCAAACGCTGCAGCTTTGTGTTCATGGATTCCCATTTTCACTCCGGTTATATCTTTATTTTGTCTGATAGCCATTATAAATGTTTCCATAGTTAGTATGAAGAGAATTGGAGATAGGGGGCACCCCTGTCGAGTTCCGTTAGTGATATCAAAGTGCTGAGATAGGATTCCGTTGACTTTTATTCTTGCATGCGGAGCTTGATAGAGAGCCATTATTTGCGCCACACATTTAGGGCCAAAACCAAATTTCGTTAATGTCAATTCCAAAAAATTCCAATCCACCCTGTCAAAGGCTTTTTCAGCATCAGTTGTTAAAAGGAGTGTTGGTCTCTGGTGTTGAATTGCATGATGTAGGATGTTTATGAGTTTGGTCGAGTTGTCCTTACCTTCCCTGCCTTTCACGAAACCCGCTTGATCGGGGTGGATAAGAGTGGGTATAATCAGTTGGAGTCTGTTAGCCAATATTTTAGCGTAGAATTTTTGGTCCAGGTTTATTAAAGATATGGGCCTATAGCTGCTGCATATAGCCGGATCTTTCCCTGGTTTAAGTAGAACAGTTATTTGGGCTTCTTGTGCTTGTTTGGGAAAATGTTTGGTTGCCGAAATGCTATTGAAATGTTTTAGCAATACTGTTGATAATTGCTGGTAAAATTCCTTGTAGAAGCCTGCGCTAAAGCCATCCGGGCCTGGGCTTTTGTTGGCTGGGGCCCCTGTAATGACTTTGTTTAGCTCTGCTAATGTAAATGGTTGTTCCAACTGTTTCTTTATCGTTTCGGTAATTTTGGGTAAACATAATTGTTGTAAGTAAGACTCAATTATCTTTGTTTTCTCTTCGTTTTGTAGTTCTGTATCCAGATTGTATAAGGCATGGTAAAATTCCTGAAAACATTTGGCTATTTTCGGATAGGTACAATGAATTTGTTGTTTAGAGTCTTTCATCTGGTTTATGTAAGTCTTGTTTTTTTGCTCTTTTATCTTTTTGGTTAGTAGTTTGGAAGGTTTGTTGCCCCATTCATAATAGTCTTTTTTACATCTCAGGTAGGCTTGTTCCGTATATGTGTTTAAAAGTTGTTTTAACGAGATTCTCTTATTATCTAATTCTTCCTGTACATCTTTCATTAGTGATTCTTTATGTTTATTTTCCAATGTTTTTATCTCAGTTATTAATTGTTTAATTTTTCCCTCTCTTTCTTTTTTAATTTTAGCGCACAAGGCTATGAGATTTCCTCTAGTTACTACTTTTACCGTTTCCCACAAGATTGAGGGGTCTGTCTCCGGTAAGTTGTTGTTTTGGATGGATTCTTGAATAAATTTAGCTATGTTATCTCTATGTTGTTTCCTTAATAAGAGCCTTTCATTAAATTTCCAGCTGTAGGTTTCTTTCAATGTATTTGGTATTTCTATTTCAATAATGTATGGGGCATGATCCGAAAAAATCATAGTGTCAATTTGAGCATGTTTTACGAAGTGCAGCCATCTCTGATTAATTAGTATATTATCTATTCTTGAGTAAGTATTTTTTGCAGCTGAATAGAAGGTATAGTCTCTTGTTGTAGGGTTGTGCGTTCTCCATATATCTATCATGTTTAATTGTCCTAAATAGGTTTTAATTTTCTTCAACGTCTTATAGGCAATGGCGGATTTCCCGGATGAACAGTCTATTAGAGGGTTGAGAGCTACATTGAGGTCTCCTCCAAGTATGATGATCCCTTCAGCGAATTCCTGAAGTTGGGATAGTACTTCTTTTGCATATTTGGCCTGATTGACATTTGGTAAATATACTGAACATAAAGTCATGCATGTGTTATAGATTTGTGCTTTCAACATTGTATAATGCCCTTCCTTGTCTGTTTTGGAATCCAAAACTTTAATAGGCAGATCTTTATGTAGCAATATACCTGTGCCTTTGACTTTTTTTCGGGGTTCGTACTTAAGAACACATGTGGGAACCATTTATTTTTGATTATTGCAGCATGTGAACTTTTAATATGCGTTTCTTGTATAAATAAAATTTTTGTACCCTGTCTGTGGCAGTTGTTGATAATTTGAGCTCTCTTACGTGGATTGTTTAATCCATTAACGTTTTGTGACCATATTTTGATTTGTATGTTGCGACCCATCTTTAGTTGAGATTGGGCTATATATCTTCTGAAGTCTGCTTCCTTGTCGGGGAGAAGGGAAGAAAAGATAGAATAGTAGATTCTGAACAGGGGAGTAATTCCCGATAAACATTTGTAACATTTTGTGAACTTTCCTTTTGGTAAAAACCGTTCAAAGAAAACACAGGAATAAAAGAAAAAAAAAGAAGAAGTGAACACAAAACAGAGGTGAATGTGTTCCTTTTTATTGGGTCTAATCCACCTAGATGAGACTAGGTGTGTCAACCACTAGGGGGGGGTGGGTTGTCTGGAGTTTGGCAGTAAAGTGAAGTGGTCACTGTAGTACATCCCACTGACCTGTTATAACCACAATATAACAATAGTGATAACATTTCTGGGGGGTAATAAAGCACTTCTTTTTTTTTCCCTGTTTCAAGCATTTCACATAGAAAATAGTAAATAGTAAATAGTAAACAGCAAAACATTCGGTAAATTGAAAGCATTAACACATTAACCCATCAATAAAGAGAAAAGAAAAGGAAAAAAAAACATGTGAGCATAGGTATGTTTCAATCTCCTTAAGATCTGTGATGTTTTTAACTTACACCAACATCGGTATATTCATGTCTCCGACCAGTCATTATTCGGCATTTTCTTGTTGGGTGTTAGCATTTTGCTTATCTTATGTCTTGGTGTCTTGGGGGTTCTTTGTAACTGTGGAATGTCTCTCCAGGTGTTATCCAACTCCTGGTAGGTTCCTGACTGATCGTTGAATGGTTCCAGCCATCCTGGAATCTGTACTTCCTCAAGTTGAAATTTCTGTATAAAGTCCCTTGTATCCTCTGGGTATCTTATGTAGGCCTGTACTCCATCTTTATTAGCCGATAAACTGAAGGGGAAGCCCCAACGGAATTGTATTCCTTTCTCTTTAAGCTGGTCAGTCAGAGGCTTTAATTGCTTCCTTTTTAATAGTGTGGAAAGCGATAAATCTTGTAGGAATAGAATGGGGTGTCCCTCATATGTCAGCTTTTTCCCGGCCCGTGTTTTAGACAGTATTTCTTCCTTCAGCGGGAAGCTGTTAATGCAGCATAAAATGTCCCTGGAGGCCTCAGGAGGAGCGTTCCTTGATTTGAACACTCTGTGGGCCCTGTCTATTGCTATTTCTGTGTTCTGGTCACGTTCCAAAATGCCATTGAATAACTGCGTAAGGGCCGGCATGATATCTTCCTTCTGTACAGTCTCTGGTATACCCCTTATTCTGATATTATTCCTACGACTTCTATTCTGTAAATCCTCCACATGTCTACGTAACTCTGCTATTTCTTGGGTTTGTTTATGCATTACTTCATTGTGCTGTTTCTGGTTACTTACAAGTTTTGTTTGATTTCTTTCCAGCGTGTCAGTCCTATTGCCAATGCTCTCCATATCCTGTTTGATGCCTTGGAGGTCACTGCGTATCTCGGTCATGGCGGAGTGCAGCATGTCTTTGATGTCTTTCTTCGATGGGAGCTGTCGCAGGTAAGTTTGCATATCAACTGAGCTGTCCGCATCGCTTTCTGCATCCGATGAGTCTTGTGTATGGTAGTCTGCAACTCCTTTACTCTCCCTCTGTTCGGGCGTTGCGGGCGCCATCTTTGTGTGCGACGCGTCTCTCCCGGGCTTACCGAACATCGCTGGGATTTCTTTTTGGTGACCGGAGTGCTTTGGAGTCTTGCTTCCTTCTTTAATAGGCTTGTTTCCTTGCGATTTCCCCATGTTATCGCTGGTGAGAGTGGTCAGTGGGATGATATCACTCGGAGCTCACACTTATGCGGCCATCTTCCTTGAGCGCTAGCCACGCCCCCCCAAAAATGTTTTCTCTTAATGTATTCTGCTACAAATATGTATCTTGATTCTTTTAAAATTGATCACTTGATTATTTCTATTTCAAACAGAACACACTTACTCTAAGCATGCTGTGATCTGGGTGCCCTTGCCCTGAGTCTACCACTCCAGGTGAAACCAATGGCTTCTTATCAGCTGTTCCTCTTAGGCAGATAATAAAATAAAATTTGTTCATCTCGGGCCTCTGTCCGAGCTGACAAGTGAGAATAGAAATTTTCAATTTCATGTGTAAGAATCAAGGTAGGGAGCCACTCACCGATCCTCTGAGGTGGTCTGGGTGCAAAAGCCCTGAACCTGAAGCTTAGTGGGATTTCACAATCTTCACATGGTACCGTATATACTTGTGTATAAGCCGACCCGTGTATAAGCCGAGGTACCTCATTTTACCAACAAAAACTGGGAAAACGTATTGACTCGCGTATAAGCCTAGACACAACTAAGACCCTTTATGCTACAATCACTACAGCGCAAACGAAATCACTGAAAATTTGTCCCCCCCCAGTGGATTTATATTACAGATATTTTTCAGCTGAGACAAAATATACTTTCCACTAGCAATTATACACACATAGACACACATATACTTTACACACACACTCTTCCCACAAAATAATCACACACACATACTATGCACACAAACTCCCCACACATATACTATATACACACACAAACTCTCTACCCACACCATCATACACTATATACCGTACACACACTCCCCACACAATAATGACAAGGCTGATAACATACCGGTATGTTAATGCAGAGCTGAGAAAGTTTCTAATACCGGTAGTTGTTTGTGTCGGACACAGACTGCCAGGGGCTGCTGAGGTCGCTCTCCCCGACTCTCCGGCTCCTCCTCCCCCATTGGCCGGAAGGTGAGACCCGGCGGCAGCAGCTGGAGACGAGGGAAGAGCCGCGGAGAGACACAGACACTCCCGGCGGAAGTGGAGAGAGCTGCGCAGATATGGCTCGGAGCAGAGAGAGGTGAGGTGGCCGGGAGCACAAGGCAGAGGCGGCCGGGGATCGGGTGTAAATTGCGGGGAAACGCGAGGGGGGCGTCCGGCTGCTGCTCGAGCTGTGGGGCTTCCAGGGACTCGGGCTGAGGACTCGGGGGTGGCGCCTCCTGAAATTTACCGGTGAGGCAGCCTTCCTACCGTATTTCATCTAGAAGAGGTACCCGCGTATAAGCCGAGGTCAATTTTTTCAGCACTTTTTGGGTGCTGAAAAACTCGGCTTATACGCGAGTATATACGGTAAATGCTTGATAACAGATAAATATGTTGGATTCCAGTGTGCAAGCCTTTATCGTGTGAAGATTATTAATGTGCTCCCTTTTCCTGTTACAAACAGGGTGATTATTACTTTTGGAAGCCATGGGTGGACTCTGAATTGTTTAAGAAATATTGAGCCAATTAACTCTTAACAATATTAACTCGCCAATTAATATTGAATACCTTAGTCTGCTAACAAAAAGTCTAATCTAGTTATATCTATTAGCCTATTGGTTCTGACTGCAGCTTGGTTAAATGCTTTTGCAAAATGTTAGATACTGTAAGTATATTAGTACATTTCCTATAATGCATTTTTAAAGCCATCAAACTCTGAAGTTTATAAATAGGCATTATTTTCATTGTTTATAGAATTTGCATTGAGAAAATATTGGAATTTAATAATTTTTTTGCAGCTGAACTGTTGAGGGGCCATTCGTTTTTTAATATGTTAAATATATTTTGATGTAGGAATACATTTTTGTAATCAAGCTACTGTATAAAGTTAAAGTTAATTGTAATATTATATAAAAACATCTGCTATAAACTTTATTTTGCTTTTTCAGTAAAAATTGGATTTTATTGTCTCTCTGTTAGTGTGTTAGTTTCTTTTGTAGCCAAGAAGGAGGTTAATATCCCAAGCTGTTTTTAGGGAGATTTCTACCAGAGACTATAGTAGTGAAGTGTGTCAGCCAATCATATGAATGGTCACCACAGGAATCAGAAATGAAGGGGAAATCCCCTTGTTGATTGCTCAACAAGAGAGTTCGGAGCACCATGACTGGCACAATGATGGGACCTTAAAGGACCAGTAACATAAAATGTTGTTTTAAAAAAAAAAAATTGTACTTAACAAAAAAAAAAAAAACAAGACACTTTTAACTTTAAATTCTCAAAGTCTTTGTTAAGAAATAACTTATCAAGTCTCCGCTTGCGACAGGGCAACGATCCATCGTGCGGCGCTCGATTTCTCCTCCCTGCCTTCTATAGGAGATAGCCAGGGAGGAGAAATTGAATGCCGTATGATGGATCATCGCCCCGTCGCCATTTCTGAAGAGGAGCACAATCGGACAATCGGTAAGTTATTTATATATAAAGGCTTTGCAAATTTAAAGTTGAAAGTGTCTTGGTGGTTTTTTTTTTCGTTAAGTACAAACAGATTTTTTTTAAATTTATTTTTATGTTATTTTTTAAGATCTTTTCAGTACTACCTTTTTTAATTAGGTATCTTGAAAATGGACATATTTTTCAATTAAACCAGATTTCGAATATTACTTAACTGGGGAATTCTATTTATTTACTTAAATTTTATAAAGGTGAATATCCCATTTAATTGGTAGTTCCTTAGTTTTTACTTGCAGCAGTTGTAGTTGTTTTAGGAGCTCTTACTGTTGGGCCAGTTTGAAAAAGTAGCATCTCAAGATGGCACTGGGACAACATCACGTTGTTAGTGGGTTGCTAATTTTGTTGTTCAATTAGAAATATTATATTATAAAGCTGACACGGAGCTCTAACGATCAGTATAAAAGCTTCTGAAAAGTACAGGGCATGATCTGATCATATTATGTTAGGTTGAGGGTTGAATACATGTTACAGGGTCACTGGATCTAGCAAGGTATAATGAATTCTTTGTGAGAAGAAAACAAATAAATTAAGCCTCTATAATAGTGTTTACATTTTTTATTGTTTTCAAGTCACTCACAACATAACTATAAACCACCAAAACAAAGTGAAGATATTCCATGTGACATTTTGTGCTAGCTATGTAGAACAAGGTTCATGCTAAGGGCATCACAGAAGCAAAACGTATGAATTCTATATAGCATGATAATCCTTCTTAATTCTATACATCATTGCTATCTCCTGCAGTCACATCTATTTACCGTTACTCACATGTCAGAGAAGACGCTGAAAGAATCATGGCAGCTGAAGAAAATGAGCAGCCCTTATCATCATAAATTCACCCCTCTACAAATATTTCCTCAATTTGTCATGGAGGATTGTTTGTCTACTTCATTCTGTAGTCACATAAGGTTGCCTCAGGTCCACTGGCCCCAACATGGTAAAGACCCTAGGGCCCCTTATAGCGTCACTGGATGTAGGCAGAAATAACATGTGGACTAATATTTTAATAACATTTTTAGAATGACCCAAAATATCAGATGAAAAAACATCAGAATTCATGGCTTTTATGGGGTACACCTTAAAATATAGGCTAACCTCAATTACTGTTAAAGATAAATTCTTTGTACTGTTTAGGTGTAAATGATATTAATTTCAGAAGTAGAGACCCAAAGAATTATCCCAAAGAAATAGGTACCCTAGGCATAGGGGCCATTATAAACCTGGTCTGAGCTTTCATTACAACTAATGGTCCACCTTTACCACTAAAGTTCAGTGCTTTATAAAAGGTTACTAAGTTGCGGGCAAACACTTTTATTTTATGAGACTTGATGCAGCACAACAGTCAGGTGAGGGTAACAAGGCATGGCTCAGTTTGAACATACAACGTATGTAAAAATATAAAACATCAAAAACAATACTTAACATTAAGGATATTTGTAAACATATTTGGTGCCCTTTTTCTCAACAGCCACAAATACATAGGTCAGTGCTAGGCTGCAGACTTAGGCTCCGGAGGACTATGATTAGTTAAGTGCATATTAATACATTCAGTTGCCCTTTTGCTCAGTGCTAGGCTGCAAAAAGCAGAAAGACTCATATTATGTCAGCATAACACTGACACAGCTATTAGCTCAAAAAAGACCCCCCCCCCTCATCTGGTTTATTTACCCCATTTGCCCATAGTCTGTGCTGTAGTATGTTGGATTTTCAGAGCCATACAAACGTCACAGAGCAGGCACACACTACAACATCTTTAATAGACACTGTGCCTGCAATAGCTTTAAGAATGTGACAACTGCTCAATAACTTAAAGCATCAATGCAAGCCAATATCAAACAGACAAGATACCATAGCTTCACTGCATCATCTTGCTTCAAATTAATGTTTTACCAAGGGTATTGCATATTTATTTTGTAAGTCTTTATTTTTGCTTTTCAAATTAAATAGGGGAACAGAAAGGAAAAGTAATGGGGGTCACATTAAGCAGATATAAGTATAGATACATAGATACATACATACAGTAATGTAACAAAACGTTCAGCAGTTCCTGATACATCATTGCCATGTTCTTATATCAAACTGTTTATTAACTGAGCTGTAGCTCCTTACCATTATTTTAATCAACATATTTCTACTGAACGAATATGGGGGTGGGGTGTGGAAACAGGTCTACAGTGTATTTTTTGACACCCTTCTTTGGTGTCTATTGTGTGCCTACCTTATTCCGGTTGTTATTAGTTGTTCCTTTATGTATTTACCTTAGTTAGCTTCTTTCCTTTTGGAGTTCACTCTTAAGCTTGTATCCTTGTATATTAGTATTTATGAGCTTGTATATTTTATCCAGTCTACCCATATATTTTAGTTGTCCCATTTTGTATTGTTGTCAATTCTTCCATTATTTTAGTGTTTTCTATTTTTCTTATCCATTTATTCTGTGTCCAGATTTCTCCAATATTTTGAACATAACGGGCATTTCCCCATGTAATCACTCGGTATTGATGATCAGTGGGTTGTTTGCAGAGCAGAGCTCTATACTATGCATCCATTTCCTTTCAGCATTGGCCACGCCCCCGGTACTGCACATTTTTTAAAACATATTCTTCAGTGTACAATAAAAGTCCCCAATCAATGCATTCCTTTTGCTAGATAGACATAAAGGATAAATGATGGCTTTGAAAGCCTTGTAGCAATCTAATAACAGTGGAGGTCTGGTGTACCAAATATAAAAAGTATACTTCTACATCACTTCTTGAAACTTTAAGTTGAATGCAAGTTTAAATATCTTCAAATAATATACTTGGATGTGTCTCCATGGAAAGAATGGCTGCAATAAAGCATAACAATATTGACTATAGACCAAAACTTTCCTGCTACACTTACTGCATCTTATACCTTATACTTCGTCTTCATCATTTTACTATCATACCTCATCCTTTTAGCATAAGGACATATTTACTGATATTTACATGCCAATTTGATAAGATTCTTCAATAGGTCACAAAATAAACTATCTATTGATAACATTTTCTTTTAGAACCCCATTATTCATACAAGCACCTCTTTTAGCTGATCCAATAAACATCTTTTTTCAAGCATGTTATTCTAATGTACTTTCTTAGATGGAGCCTTCAATTGTCATGAACTTGTAAAGGAGAAAATAACCCTTTGGCTATAGTGGAGGATTAAGCATGTATTGCACAGCACATAGATGTTGAGACATACATTTATTTGAGCTATAAAATTGTCTGAACAATTGATTGGAAGAATGAGTTTTGATGGAAATGAGTATATATTTTTTCACAATGCTTCATAGTGTATTTGCATGAATTTTAAAAGGACTAAACTGGGAAAGGTAAATACTATGGTTGCTTCTTAACTAATAGCTTCACATTTATTTTTTAACAAACTTCAAGCAACAGTTGTTTTGGATCTTTTTATTTGATGTATCACATGAATACATTTAATCAGTCACACAAGGATTCCTTTCATACTTATCTTGTAAGTAACACAATAACATACTAAACCCAGGAATTAAATAGGTCATAGGTCAAGAATACACTGGACAAAATAGAAATGCCATCATCATATTATAGAAATAGCCATGTTGAGCTTCTAGGGAACAGTGGAAATTCAATACAAATTCAACCTATTTGCCTGAGGCTTGAAGATGGTGCATCAAACCTTATTCTCATTTGCCCTTCAAGACATGTCAATAAGACTGCTGGCAAGAATCAGTTATTTTACAAAAAGAGCTCCCACTCCTTTATGGTACCGTATAAATTATATCAAATGCATATTGACAACTTTACTTTATTACTATATTTCTACACATATTTCTACATAATGGAATTTTGGAGCAAAATGCATATGATTACCCTTTCAGGCATGTTAACTATTGCATTAATCATCTAGGTAGTGCTGCATGTACTGTTTCAGGGAACTCTGAGATATGACCTTGCATATGATGATTTGTAGTAAAAGCACACTGTTGCAAAATAATCCTTATTTCTTCTTTTTGATCATCAGTTCTCTGTTATCATATTTATGGCAAGAGAGAACTCATTCAACTCTAAAGGGCATTCAACATTACATCAAATGTGCAGTGACTTGTGTTTAATATAGAGCTAACCAAGCAAATCTTGCCCAGTTTAGGGCTGACTTGGAACATTCAATGGGAATCTGTCATGCATGGTCTCCCAAAACCCAGAACAAATGGCAGGATTCTGGCAGGCTAAAGGGTTCGTTCAATCAGTGAAACAGCAATGTCAATCATCAGGCAGAGGCCAGGAACACAGGAACAGCTAGAGAATGCACCCAAGGACTATAAAAGATAGACCAATGTTGGGCAGTGAGAAATAGATTGTGGTACCATAAAATACAGCAAAAGGTATTTTTTCAACAACTTGCATGCTTTTTACCAACCCAAGAATGAGAGCACTTATTTAATATACAGGTTATGGTATATATTAAGGCTTAAACATGAATTGGCACATGTTATAAGGATGACCATACAAAGAAATAATGCATGTCTCAATCATTTATAAGTACATATGTTATTGTCAACAATTACTAGCAGCTAAAAGGCACACACGCAAACATGAACTCAAGCTACATAGGTAAAATTTGGTATAGAATGTAAAGCAAGATTAAACATGCAGTATACTTTGGTGCTTTAGAAAGCTGTTATATTGTTGAAAACAGTGTCCAGTTCTTTCTAGGAACTTTTCCTCATGATGTGTTAATCTCTGTGTTAACATTGGCAGGTTGGACTGATGTTCTGACAAATCTGATGGACAAATTATTTCCCTTGAGCCAAGATACTGAAAAGTCCAGACATCACAGATAATCACACAATTCTCCTAAGTTTCAAATAACTTAAAAATAATGTTGCTGTGCTTTTACAAGGACAAAATGTACAATGCAATACTAATACCTTGCACAAACTTTATGTCCCCGGGATGAAATAAAGCTTTCCACAGTATTATGACATAATGGGGGATATTTATCAAAGGTTGAGTTTTAGAGGTGAGTTTTTTTATACCTCGACTGAACTCATAACTCGAATGTTTTCCGATTTAAGAAAAAACTCGAATCAGTGAATTCGGGTGAACAATCCGAAAACTAGTATTAGTCGAGTTTTCACAGGAAAGAAACTTGAATCACTCAAATTAAAAAGCCAAACATAATGAAGGATATAAACATTTTCAAATGGTTGAAGAGACCTCTGCCATTGACTACTAGATGACCTTGACAGGTTTTAGCTAGAGTATTTTGATTTCCAGGTTAGGGGTATAATAAATCTTAAAAAATTAAATTTTTTTAGAATTTTTCGGGTTAAATACAACTCAACCTTTAATAAATCTGCCCCAATGTGCAAGGCTTAATTTACCCAAACAGTGTTCTGTGCAAAATATAGAGGTGAATTGCATATATTTTATCCACAATGCAGAGTTTTTCCTGGAATTTATTCCACTAAACATTATGTGCTGCACATTATGCACCTCTTGGCATTAACATTGTGTTAATAGTATAACTATGTAATTTACAGTTGTTTGTGTTAATTCAATATACATCTATTTTTGGAGTGTGATCCGGTTTGTGCCAGCCCATTCATCACTTATTATTTGTTATATTGCCTTCCTGACCTGAAAGTTCATGGTTTGCGCACCCGGATCCCCCGTTTGTTTGTGTAAGTTAAACCCAACATCACTGCTTAATGCGCTGACACTGAACATTTTTCTCTATATATAACCTTAATGCAACTGACTTGCACCATTTGTACACCCTGTTCTTTGCAGGAGGCACACCATTGAGCACAATATAATTTGCAGGTTTGCACTAATTAATTTCTAGCAACAGAGTGTATAGGGTAAGGAGTACCGTTAATAGGCAGTGCAAGCTCATTATGTAAAACCCATTACATTCTCCCCTACAGGTCCCCTCCCACACTGCAGACACAGCCACGATGGCAGCTTTAAGTGATGCTGCCAGTTTCTGTTTTCTCTTATACAAGGACAGATAAAAGATTCACTATGGCAGATACCAAGGAGGGTGTAATGAAAAGGCAGACTGTAAAGGAGTGTTTCCTTGTCAGTCAGTATTGTACTCCCATTTATGTAGAACTACCTGAACGTGTAAGTTTACTCCTCCACCTTAGACAGGCAACTTAGACAGCATTTTCTGCTGTCCCCATCAGTGGTATAACGACCGCACAGTTGGGCGGTGGGGCATAAGGAATCCACACCTCAGAGTCTGCTATTTGTTAGTCTCTTCTGCTGGATTAATTGCACCACTACATATAAACGAGCATGTGCATGATTCCTTAGGTAAGTAAACTGTATCTATTGACTCAGGCCACTTTGGAAACCTTGTAGCTACAGGGTGGTGGAAGCACCGGAGTTTCTCTGTATCAGTAGTTGCATGACCAGTCAATTCAGAAAGGATATGGGACTGACGTTAAAGCGCCAAACAGAACTATACTTATGTGCGTGGCTTCCTCCCTGTAAATTGGCACTGCAAACTTTTCTTTGATACTTGTCCCATTTTCTAAAACTGACACATTCAAATAAATTGCGTTCACATGCACTATATGTGCATCTATACATATATACATATATATATTTTTTTCCCGACTTTGCCAAAGGCTTGACTTTCAGCTTGACTTTCTAATTAGGAAGAATCAACCACCTTGTCAAATTAAGATGAGTTAATCTTGATTTACTGATTTGGTTATTTCTCATTAAGTACATATGTAATACTAAAACCTTGCACAGTTTCAGGGATAAAATGCAATTATCCACAGAATAATAAAGCATATAGTTTTTAACTGTCACTATTATAGATTGCATGTCCTTGACTCTTTGATCAAATCAGTGCCATGTTAGTGTTACAGTGCATTTCAGAACTGTACTCAAATTAATACTGGATAATATTGCTTTATAAGTTATGATTTAATTTAATTTTGTCATTTAAGACTGTACCCACAAAACCGTGCAGTTGAATGCATAAAAATGCACCCCATGTCCAACACTTGGAAAAATGGTTGTATAGATACCTAGAAAATGATTGTTGGTCACCAATCTGTCTTAATAAAAGCTAAACTAGTGATCAGCAATAATGATCTTGGTCTTCCAAGAGTATGGATTCTATTCAGGACCATGGACAGTTGCCTGCTCTGCCATTGACTTCAGTGCTCCTTCTTATATAAATGACAAGTTGGAGTAAGTAGAGCAGCATTTACCCTTGTTTGAAAACATCATACTTCATATTGATAAAGTTCTTTAGCAGCAGCTTCACCTCAATGCATCATGTAGCAAGAAACAATACATGGTATTTTACAGAACATGACCTCTTGTTCTTGCACTTTTGGTGATATATATGCACATCTTAGAGGCAACAATAAATAGAAAATGTTTTGTATCCTCCTCTCTCATGAATGTTTCCTTTGTATAGCCACAATATTGTTGTCATAAACAATTTTAAATACTTTCTTTTGCTTTTCATTTAAAGCGACAGATGGTAATTAATTTAAAACCAATCTATATCCTTATGTTGAATAAAGTGGCTAAAAAGACCATAGGGCTCATTTCCATTGGGGCAAGGGCAAAGGTGCAAAATGCACTCCATAGCTTGCCTCACATTGTCTTTACATTTACCAAATGGCCGTTTTCCATCTAAATTAAAATTGTTCGATCGATCAATTAAATCATTCGATTTGAACGATTCGAACAATTTAAAAAAAAAAATACTTTGACTTGTAAAAACTTAGCCAAATACTGGCTATAGGTTCTAGGAGGTCCCCATAGGTTAACATAGCAATTCGGCAGGTTTAAGGTGGCAAAGTGTTGAAGTCAAAGTTTTTTTAAAGAGACAGTACTTCAATTTTCGAATGATCGAATATTCTAAGTTTTTTCAATTCAAATCTAATTTTGGCCTATTCGATGGTCGAAGTACCCAAAAATTGCTTTGAAATTTGAAGTTTTTGAGTTTTTGAATTCGAAAATTCACTTCGACCCTTAGTAAATGGGCCCCAAAGAGTTGCGCTAATTTATGTATCCAAATATATATAATTTGTTCTTTATTTGTTGCTACTGACAAGATTTTAGGAGGCAGAATTCATTATAGATTCCAAAATGAAAACTCATTTCCTCCTCAATACTCTACTGTTGTTCTGGGTTTTTTTTTTAAAAACACAGTCAGTCATTTTTGAATGTAATTAGTGTATCTGCAAACAAAACTCCCTACCATAAAGTAGCATCTTCCAATGATATCTTTTCACTTGCTGAAGCTGATATCTCCTGCTCCTTTTATTGTACAGGATATTATATGATCTTTCTTTCTGTCAATAGTTTTTTTTTCCAAATATTTGAAATACAATTGATTCATGGAGGCTGGCTGGATAAAGCATTGGAAAAATAATGATTACGAGGACACGATACTTTAAATGGCTTTGGTACAAAGAACTACAGTAGAATGTTCATTCGTATGCAGCGGAAATATTTGAACAAAATCTTTTACAAATTAGTGAATAGCAATTGCTTTACATTTCTAACAGTAATAATGCTTGAATGTATATTGGATATTTAGTTTGCTTCATTTGGTGGTCTCGATGACTGGACAATCCTGTAGGTTTCTATGAGAGATAATTTAGCTATTCAAAATTCATGAAGAAGCAGTAATTCCTGAACATTTCAGGACGTGTGAGCTATTATTTAATACTCTGTATTAATGTATACCTCAAATAAAGCTGTCTGGTTAATTTCCTGAGAGAATCTGTTTGGTTCAAGTCAGGCCCAGGGGGAACTTCGGGGCCAGGCTCGATTTGAGTAAGTATTTATTTAAATCCAAGAAGGACTTACTCATTGTGGACGAGAATCTTATATCCCTGGAGGACTATAGGAGGATAAATCCGACAGTTTGGACCATAGCAACCATATAACTGAAACTGCAAACTGGAGAGCTGCTGAATTAAAAGCTAAATAACTCAAAAAACAACAAACAATGAAAACCAAATGCAAATTGTCTCAGAGTATCACTCTACATAACACTGAACATTATTGAACAACCCTTTACAATGTCAGTATGATAAAAGGGAAGAAACAGTATGCAGAAAACAAAATGCACTGAGATTATAGTTAGATTTATCAGAGATTGTTTTTATACACATTTTACATTTGCATTCAGTCAAATGGAATCTTCAATGTCTGATTCTTATTATATTCAAAATACAGTTTTTGGAACCTGCTTCCCAGAAATAACTTTTTAGGGTATTATATTGTTGTATTAACTGGAGTAGCCAGGACGTGATGGCAGGTGATGGAGGGGGGGGGATATTGAGTGTTAGTATATGAAAAGACATATCAGGGCAGATGGGATAATTTTCTTACTATCCTAGGTGGAAGACTGAAGTAGTGCAGTTACTGTTTGTAAACAATGATTAGAACAGTACAGTCAACATATCCAAAAGAAGCCGACTTGTTATTTGTTTCTAAGAGTATTACCATTGGTGGCCCCTGTGAATTTATCTAGGCGAGAAGTTGAGATAAGATTTAAGTAAGGCAGGGGCATTGTAAGTATATGTAAAGAGAAATGTGTTTTTTGTGTGTGTTGGATGAATAAAGGTATAGGGCCAATTATTCTGAATGATTGGGACCAGGGTTTTTGTGGATAAGAGGTGTTTTTGTAATCACCATTCCTTGAATTGTGATAAATATGTTGATATTATATGTAGCACTAACCCAGGTGCAGTGCTACATTACATAGTAAGCATAATTTACAAAAAAATTAGCAAAGCAATATAATGGATGAAAAGTGCTGTGGGTTTTTTTGCCCAAAATGCAATGGCCCCCTAAAATTTCACAGGGGCCCATTAAATACCCCAACTTGTATGTGATTTAACAATGCAGAAGCATATTTGACTTTCAATACACATTTCTTTTACTAAATGTGCATGAGGATGCACTTGCTGCATACAAAAGTTAGCATGAGATTTATTAGGTGTAAATCAGTTGTTTGTTTGTTGATGCAATATAATAAACCACTACCTCTCTTGTGCCCATGCACCCTCTACTTAGCACTTGCCCACAATTGTATTTACTTGTTCGCACTTGCACATCTGTCAGGGGTCTTAGTTAATGACTCCTATAGTAAAAAAGGTAACAACATATAATACAGTAACAGTATTTAACATAGTAACCGTAATAAGGCATTTCTCAATGATTCCTCATAACAATTCCTGCTTATACAGTAGGGGGCAAATTTACTTATGGTCGAATATCGAGGGTTAATTAACCCTCGATATTCGACTGCCGAATTGAAATCCTTCGGCCTACGATCGAACGATCGAAGGAATAATCGTTGGATCGAACGATTAAATCCTTCGAATCGAACGATCGAAGGATTTTCCTTCGATCAGAAAATTGTTAGGAAGCCTATGGGGACCTTCCCCATAGGCTAATATTGGCCTCGTAGGTTTTAGGTGGCGAACTAGGGGGTCAAAGTATTTTTTAAAGAGACAGTACTTCGACTATCAAATGGTCGAATAGTCGAACGATTTTTAGTTCGAATCGAAGTCCGAAGTCGAAGTAGCACATTTGATGGTCGAAGTAGCCAAAAAAAACCAATCGAAATTCGACGTTTTTTTCCTCTATTCCTTCACTCAAGCTAAGTAAATGGGCCCCTAAGTATTAAAGTGCTTTAACACAGACCCTTAACTATACATCTGTAATCTATTCCTGTGAAGGTCGCAGATATATATTGACAGCCTCTTTTTAAAGTAGGTAGACACATTTATTATTGAAGAAAATGTTGATCATTTTAGTTTGTCTATAACACATACTCAAAGGAAAACAAGTATATTGCTTTTAATTGTGTAATCCAAATATTGTCTCATCTCTTGTGTACACTAAAAAGAAAACTATGTGCATACTTAACATTTCTATGCAAAATGTGTTGCTACAAAAGTCAGAAAATGTAAAAAACAAGTTGACACTTTCAGTTAAAAAACGAAACAGTGATTTAATGAGGCCCTAACAATGATTTACTATTTGCTCTTTGATAAGTCATTTACTGAGCCAATTATATATGCAAAGCTAGGTAAAATAAATTACATTTTCAGATACTGGTGAATGACTGCTTTATCATGTTCTCGTGCATACATTCAGCTTATTGTCCCTTAAAAACTGAACATTCAAGGACAAACTTTGTAATATGCATGCATTCTGTGTTTCACCTACAAATATGAGCAAAACATTTGAGGAGTTCCTGAGGTTAATATGAAAAATGTAAAAAAAGATGCCTAAGTACATGTGTTGGAGAATATTTATAGACAGACAGATGGTTTAGGAACAAGCTTGAATCTGAAGGACTTTACAATTGTTTTATATTTTGAAGAATAGAAGTCATACCAAGAGTCATACCAAGAGCCATTTGTCAAGGTTATTTAGGCCATTTAATAAATAAGACATGCTGTGACCCAAGTACCACAATGTGGTTACAGATCATGTCATGTAATTTAATTAAAAAGTCAAACACCTTGGACCTGAAATGTGTTTGTGCAGCTCCTATATTTTGATCAATTTAGAGTGTATCGTTATTGTCTTCTATGGCATCTAGAGAGCACAGTGCCTTGTTATTATACCTAAAATATTCCTAGAACCTTTCGTGTTTTGTATAGTTTTGCAATTTAATAATGGAATCTGCATGTTATATTAACACAGTTATAACCCAATTCTTCATTCGTTAGAAATATAATTGATGTATCCAATGCATCAGGCTCAAGCCATCTTCCTTAGTCTTTCCTATTGCATCATGGGATGTTATGGTGAGTGCACATCCAGACTCTTTAGTTGAAAGGAATCTGACTGGACATTCCTCACCTCACTATGCATTTTGGCTACAAGAAATGGGTGGTATACTGGTAGTTTTTTTTTCGTCCCATTTTGGATGGTATGAACCTTAAAACATGCAGTGCATTCAGTGGACAAAGAGTAACATTTGCTTAAAATGTGGTGGAATTTTAACTGATGGGTTCAGTCTTGTTTGGCTTAAGTTGGGCTGCAGATACATGTTCTTAAAGGAATTGTTCAGTGTAAAAATAAAAACTGGGTAAATAGATTGGCTGTGCAAAAAAAATATTTTTTCAATATAGTTAGTTAGACAAAAATGTAATGTATAAAGGCTGGAGTGACTGGATGTGTAACTTAATAGCCAGAACAGACAGTAACCAATCAGTGACTTGAGGGAGAGCCACAAGGGTCATAACTATTTGCCTCTGAATCTCCCATGCATGCATACTTTCTGATTTTCAACTCTCTAACTCTGAATTAGTCAGCGACTTGAAGGGGGGCAACATGGGACATAACTGTTCATAAAGTTTGCAATTGATCCTTAGCATTCAGCTCAGATTCAAAAGCAAAAGTTATGACCCATGTGGCCCCCCCTCAAGTCTCTGATTATTTACTGACTTGTAACCAAAATCAGTGGAAACCAAGAGAGCTGCAATGCAGGAAATAGTGTTCTGGCTATTACGTTAGACATCCAGTCGCTCCAGCCTTTATACATTACATTTTTGGCTAGCCAACTATATTGAAAACATTTTTTATTTTGCACAGCCGGTTTACCCAGTTTTGATTTTTATACTGAACAATTCCTTTAAAGTTGCTGACTAACTTGAAAACTGTACCCAGTTTTATTTTTACACTGAACTTTTCCTTTAAGGGTACACTAAGTGGATTACTGTATCTGCTTCTACAGGTGTTTTTGTTAAGAGCAGGAGGAAAGTGGATCTACTCTATCCCCCTATAGCCCAATTTACAGGCCTGGCATCAGCCTGTGGGAAGCTACAGCGAAAATGCATACATTCACATTTTTGTACCAATATCTACTTCATGTAGCTCCCCACAGGCCAATGCTACGGTGGTGTGATGTGATTGGATCTGCTTTCCTTCTCGTCTAAAAAAAAAAAAAAAAACCTTGCGCACATAAGATGATACAAATATGTGCATTACATCTTTGAGAAGAGTCTGAATATAAAAAGGTGTAACGATCTTCCTTAATGCTGTTGACACAAAACAGAAACTAGATTAGCAGTTAAGAAAAAAATATCTTTATCGCAGTTTGTAATTATTGAAGTTTACGACTTCTTGTTATTCACCTGCTTCATTACATCTGCAACTAATAAGAGCACAATGTTTTTGTTCTATTAAACGCTATTCAAGATGGATGCCAAGAAAAAGCAATAATTTTTTTTATAGTTATGGCTCTATTAAGACAACATGACAATGTTATATGCAAAACAAAATGAAAAAAAAAAAAAAGAGAAAATAAGAGAATATATAATATCTTTTTTACCAGAGAGGGATGTTTGAATCAGACATTTTTTTTAACTTTATAATCCTTGATAAATTGTTTTGCCTGCCCTAGGGCTTAAACTAGGAGTAGGCAGAATAGGCATATGCCTGGGGGTCCAGTAACGTAACTAGAGGGGGCGGGGACTGGCGCGGGACATGCAGCCAGGCCCCCAGTCCCCCCGCCCCCCTCTTTATGCTATTTTCTGCGCGGAATCCAGTGGCGTGTGAGCTGCCGGGGTGCCCTGAGGGGGTGTGGGCCCTGGCCCAATCGCACCCCCCGGTAGTTACGCCACTGTGGGGGTCAATTGACATGAGGTGCGGTATGAGAAGTAGTGAATCCTTTGGTGCGGGAGACAAAGGAAAGTGGTAGGGGTAAGCAGGTGAACCTGGGCGATAATAAAGGCTGGGGACAGAGCACAATCAGTCTGGAGGACTGAGTGACAGGGGGGCGAGGAGGACTAGGGGGGTAAGCATGTGGAGGGGGATGGAGTGCAGGCCAGGAAGGTGGGGTGAGTGGGCACTGTCTCAAGTATAGTATTGCCATGGTGGTCGATACTAATTGGCCCAGATCTGTAACAAACTGAGCATTGAGGATACTTGTCATATGTACTCTTTTTTTTCTTTCATTTGTGTTCCTATTACATCAACTAGTGTTCAATACACAAATAAAAACATTAAAAGGGTTTAATATAGTAAACCATGTTGTTCACTCAGCTTCTGTGTGAAAAAGTCATAATTCCCCATAAGATGATGAGCAAATAAAATAAAACTATGTTCATTGGTTTTGTTTATGTCCTTCATTGCCTTAATCAACAATATCCTGTAACCTTATACGCTCATTGAACATCGAAAAATATGGATTAAAAGAAGGATTGGGAACATCAGACAAAATAAAATATCACAAATGACAAAATGAGATAAATGAAAGTAGGGCGAAACAACATTATGATGTATTTGCTTAAAACAGTGTTTATATTTAACATGCATCAGTGGGAGATAAAGCTAATCAGTATCAAGATGATAATTACATGAAACCTTCACATAAAAAGGAGACATATCATGTTCATACACAATGTGATCTGATAGATCTCCGTGCCTGCGTAATGATTTTCCTTTCCTGTTTGTATCCAAAGGGACTGGTTATGATCAAACTATATTTCAATGGCTTTCTCAGCAAGGAAATGTATTATCTCAAAGGATTATACATACCAAAGTTTACCATTGCAGCTGGTGCATAAATCCTGATAGGGTGAAGGTGAGTTGATTCCCCAGAGCTTTTATGGATTTTACATAAAGAATTTCTTCAGATATTCTTCAGAAAAGGAAATTCTGTTTAGATTTATTCAAATATTTACTAAGGTGCTTAAATTCTCTCTGATTTCATGCATGCTGACTGCTTGCTGCTCAGTAAAGCTTCTGCATAAAAATAAACTCTGGTGATAAGCAGGTACACCGAGGAGAAATTAATTCAAAGTCATAAATATGCAAAAAACAACTGATGATAATGAAAATGACCTTAAACAAGATAACTACTTCAAAATATTTCTTTGTTGTTATTACCACTGAAATATCTCTTCAGTGCATCGCTATGTGTCATTTGGATTTTAATAGGATTAACTATTAACTCTTTACAGGTGCAGCATTGAGTCATATAAAATACCATACACTTAACACTTGCACCTTCTTGCACTCAATTTGTGCACCAGTTTGCCAGTTAAAGGGATGCTGTCATTATTTTTTATTTAAAAATTACTCTGTTTACACTGCAAATACTTCAATCCACCATATAAAACTTCATCCCTGAACCAACAAGTGTATTTTTTTTAATTGTAATATTGGTGTGTAGGCAGTCGTCTCAGGTTATTTTACCTGGTCATGTGCTTTCAGAAAGAGCCAGCACTTTAGGATGGAACTGCTTTCTGGCAGGCTGTTGTTTCTCCTACTCAATGTAACTGAATGTGTTGCAGTGGGACCTGGATTTTTACTATTGAGTACTGTTCTTAGATCTACCAGGGAGCTGTTATCTTGTTTTAGGGAGCTACTATCTGGTTACCTTCCCATTGTTCTGTTGTCAGCAGTAAAGTGTGACTGAAGTTTATCAGATCACATGACTGGGGGCACCTGGATATATGTCTAGCCCCATATCAGATTTCAAAGTTAAATTTAAAAAAAATCAAGTTGCTTTTTTGAGAAATTTGCAAATAACTCTGTGCTGCCTGTATGTTGCAGGTACATTTATTGTGCTACACTGCGTGCAGAAAACGGAATTGTACCATTTTGATATCTTTTATTCCTTTAACAATGATCCCTACACACAGTAGAAATTAATAAATGAATGTGTTATTATTTTTTTCAAGCAGTAATCACTCAATTGCAAAGTTTTTAAGGGTTTCTGATGTTATACCCTCCATACATCTTATAGCCCATCTGATCTAGGATAATTATGTTATTGACATATTATACAGGGACACTAAAGGCCTATCCCCAGGATATCTGTAATTCATTTTTGTAGTATGCAGTGTCCCGATACATTTTTAGGCTGCTCAGTGCAATGTGACCACAAAGGTGTAAAACATTACAGCAGAATGCAGATTCAAATGCTCACATGCTCTGTAAAACTACAAATTTATTGTTATTGCTCAATGTTCTATTGAGGCCCTCTCCAATTCATGTTCCAATATCACATTCAAATCATGGACTGGTTGCTAGGGTAATTTGGACCCTAGCAACCACATTGCTGAAATTGCAAACTGGAGAGCTGTTGAATAAAAAGTCTCCACGTCATACTAAAAAAGTTAACTCAAAGGGGAACTTCCCCTTTAACACCACTCTTCAGGTATAGATAGAAAGTGGAGGTGATTTTGTGACCTTGTAAGAACAGCTTGCAAAACAGCTTTCATATGTAACCCTTTCTGGTCATTAATATCCAGGCCCACCCCAGGGCTCTAACAGTATAGATCACTAGCCTCCACTAAGTGGGAGATTTGCAGAGTTTGGATAGGTTAAGTGCCTCCAACGAGGGCTAGAACCAGATATTGGTGGGCATACAACTCACTGGGAACTGCAGCAGCAGTGATCACTATACCCAATGTAATAGATAATAAACCACACAATATGTAGTAACTGTAATATATTATAGTGCAATAAGTACAGTTTCTACAGTAACACAGAATATGAGGCAATATAACAGTGACCCCCCCCCCGACTCTAAAAATGTTGAGCGTGCACACTCTGGGTCTCGGAGGAATTACTATTTGTGGCAAGGTAGTGTGAGCTGAGTTATGTGTTGCAGAACCAGAATGAAGCACCCCAGGGTGCATTAAACAAAAGGTCTCACCTTGTAGGGAAGCAGTTTGGCAGCTTCACACTGAGCTTCAAATGCTTCCTGAAATCCTGAGGAGATCCACTGCAGGTGCCACAGAGAGGCTGATGTGAAATCCACAATCCAGATCCGGTGTACATGTTGGCACTCACTACACTACCCTAGTAATAACTCAGGCCTGCTGCACTAGTCCCATTCACTATGATGGCTGAATGATAACTCCCTGCGCTCTTGCTATGGGGTCCCCTATATGAGTAAATGTCCTATAGGTGAAACCCCTAGCTCCCTACTCAGATCAGCAGGAACATTCACATGAGAGAAGGAGGAATCTAGGGTTGCCACCTGCCTGGTTTTGACCCGGACAGCCCGGTTTTTTGAAGGTTTGTCCTGGTCAAAATTGCCTGCCCGGTTTTCCAAATTAGGGAAACCAGGTAGAATTACCTACAATTGATGCGGCGACCGGCCAATCACGATCACTGCACCATAGCCCCGCCCCTG